>NW_006793908.1:1218719-1296717 GCF_000442215.2 Lipotes vexillifer
TTGTGGTCTCTCCCGTTGCGGAGCACAGGCTCCAGACGCACAGGCTCAGCGGCCATGGCTCACGGGCCCAGCCACTCCGCAGCATGTGGGTTCCTCCTGGACCGAGGCACGAACTGATGTCCCCTGTATCGGCAGGCGGACTCTCAACCACTGCGCCACCAGGGAAGCCCCTCATTATAGTTTTGATTTGCATTTCTCTAATGATTAGTGATGTTGAGCATCCTTTTATGTGTTTGTGAAAATCTGTACATATTCTTGGGAGAAATGTCTATCTTCTGCCCATTTTTGGATTGAGTTGTTTGTTTTTTTGATATCGAGCTCCATGAACTGCTTGTATATTTTGGAGATTAATCCTTTGTCACAGTTGCTTCGTTTGCAGATATTTTCTCCCCTTCTCAGGGTTGTCTTTTGATCTTTTTTATGGCTTCCTTTGCTGTGCAAAAGCTTTGAAGTTTCATTAGGTCCCATTTCTTTATTGTTGTTTTTATTTCCATTTCTCTAGGAGGTGGGTTAAAAAGGATCTTGCTGTGATTTATGTCAAAGAGTGTTCTGCGAATGTTTTCCTCTAAGAGTTCTATGGTGTCTGGCCTTACATTTAGGTCTTTAATCCATTTTGAGTTTACTTTTGTGTATGGTGGTAGGGAGTGTTCTAATTTCATTCTTTTACATGTAGCTGTCCGGTTTTCCCAACACCACTTACTGAAGAGGCTGTCTTTTCTCCATTGTATATTCTTGCCTCCTTTATCAAAGATACGGTGAACATATGCGCACGGGTTTATCTCTGGGCTTTCTATCCTGTTCCACTGATCTATATTTCTGTTTTTGTGCCAGTACCGTACTGTCTTGATTATTGTAGCTATGTAGTATAGTCTGAAGTCAGAGAGCCTGATTCCTCCAGCCCGGTTTTTGTTTCTCAAGATTGCTTTGGCTATTCGGGGTCTTTTGTGTTTCCATACAAATGGTGAAATTTTTTGTTCTAAGTTCTGTGAAAAATGCCATTGGTAGTTTGATAGGGATTGCACTGAATCTGTAGATTGCTTTGGGTAGTATGGTCATTTTCACAATGCTGATTCTTACAATCCAAGAACATAGTAAATCTATCTGTTTCTATCATCTTTAATGTCTTTCATCAGTGTCTTATAATTTTCTGCATACAGGTCTTTTGTCTCCTTAGGTAGGTTTATTCCTAGGTATGTTATTCTTTTTGTTGCAATGATAAATGGGAGTGTTTCCTTAATTTGTCTTTCAGATTTTTCATCATTAGTGTATAGGAATGCCAGAGATTTCTGTGCATTAATTTTGTATCCTGCTACTTTACCACATTCTTTGATTAGCTCTAGTAGTTTTCTGGTGGCATCTCTAGGATTCTCTATGTATAGTATCATGTCATCTGCAAACAGTGACAGCTTTACTTCTTCTTTTCCGATTTGGATTCCTTTTATTTCTTTTTCTTCTCTGATTGCTGTGGCTAAAACTTCCAAAACTATGTTGAATAACAGTGGTGAGAGTGGACATTCTTGTCATCTTCCTGATCTTAGAGGAAATGGTTTCAGCTTTTCACCATTGAAAACGATGTTAGCTGTGGGTTTGTCATATATGGCCTTTATTATGTTGAGGAAAACTCCCCCTATGCCTACTTTCTGGAGATTTTTTTATCATAAAGGGGTGTTGTATTTTGTCAGAAGCTTTTTCTGCATCTGTTGAGATGATCATATGGTTTTTATCCTTCAATTTGTTAATATGGTGTATCACACTGATTGATTTGCATATATTGAAGAATCCTTGCATTCCTGGCACAAACCCCACTTTATCATGGTGTATGATCCTTTTAATGTGCTGCTGGATTCTGTTTGCTAGTATTTTGTTGAAGATTTTTGCATCTATGTTCATCAGTGATATTGGTCAGTAGTTTTTTTTGTGACATCTTTGTCTGGTTTAGGTATCAAGGTGATGGTGGCCTCATGGAATGAATTTGGGAGTGTTCCTCCCTCTGCTATATTATGGAAGAGTTTGAGAAGGATAGGTGTTAGCTCTTCTCTAAGTGTTTGATAGAAGTCGCCTGTGAAGCCATCTGGTCCTGGGCTTTTGTTTTTTGGAAGAGTTTTAATCAGTTTCAATTTCAGCGCTTGTGACTGGTCCGTTTATATTTTCTATTTCTTCCTGGTTCAGTCTCGGAAGGTTGTGCTTTTCTAAGAATTTATGCATTTCTTCCAGGTTATCCATTTTATTGGCATAGAGTTGCTTGTAGTAATCGCTCATGATCCTTTGTATTTCTGCAGTGTCAGTTGTTACTTCTCCTTTTTCGTTTCTGATTCTATTGATTTGAGTCTTCTCCCTTTTTTTCTTGATGAGTCTGGCTAATGGTGTATCAATTTTGTTTATCTTCTCAAAGAACCAGCTTTTAGTTTTATGGATCTTTGCTATTGTTTCCTTCATTTCTTTTTCATTTATTTCTGATCTGATTTCTTTCCTTCTGCTAACTTTGGGGATTTTTTGCTTTAGGTGTAAGGTTAGTTTGTTTATTTGAGATTTTTCTTATCTCTTGAGGTAGGACTGCATTGCTATAAACTTTCCTCTAAGAACTGCTTTTGCTGCATCCCATAGGTTTTGGGTTTTCATTGTCATTTGTCTCTAGGTACTTTCTGATTTCCTCTTTGATTTCTTCAGTGATCTCTTGGTTATTCAGTAGTGTACTGTTTGCCTCCCTATTTTTGTATTTTCTAGTTTTTTTCCTATAATTGATATCTAGTGTCATAGTGTTATGGTTGGAAAACATACTTGGTACGATTTCAGTTTTCTTAAATTTACAAAGATTTGATCTGTGGCTAAAGATATGATCGATCCTGGAGAATGTTCCATGCGCACTTGAGGAGAAAGTGTATTCGGTTGTTTTTGGATGGAATGTCCTATAAATATCAATTAAGTCCATCTTGTTTAATGTGTCATGTAAAGCTTGTGTTTCCTTATGTATTTTCCTTTTGGATGATCTGTCCATTGGTGAAGTGAGGTGTTAAAGTCCCCTACTATGATTGGGTCACTGTCGATTTCCCCTTTTATGGCTGTTAGCATTTGCCTTATGTATTGAGGTGCTCCTATGTTGGGTGCATAAACGTTTACAATTGTTATAACTTCTTCTTGGATTGATCCCTTGATCATTATGTAGTGTCCTTCTTTGTCTCCTGTAATAGTCTTTATTTTAAAGTCTATTTTATCTGCAATGAGTATGGCTGCTCCAGCTTTCTTTTACTTAGTTATTTATTTATTTATTTATTTATTTATTTATTTATTTATTTATTTATTGCGGTACGCTGGCCTCTCACTGTTGTGCCTTCTCCCGTTGCGGAGCACAGGCTCCGGATGCGTAGGCTCCGCCGCCATGGCTCATGGGCCTAGCCGCTCCATGGTATGTGGGATCTTCCCAGACCGGGGCACGAACCCGTGTCCCCTGCATCCGCAGGCGGACTCTCAACCACGGCACCACCAGGGAAGCCCCCCAGCTTTCTTTTAATTTCCATTTGCATGGAATATCTTTTTCCATGCTCTCACTTTCAGTCTGTATGTGTCCCTAGGTCTGAAGTGGGTGTCTTGTAGACAGCATATATACGGGTCTTGTTTTCGTAACCATTCAGCCAGTTTATGTCTTTTGGTTGGAGCGATTAATCCATTTACATTTAAGGTAATTATTGATATGTATGTTCCTATTACCATTTTCTTAATTGTTTCGGGTTTGTTTTGTAGGTCTTTTCCTTCGCTTGTGTTTCCCACCTAGAGAAGTTCCTTTAGCATTTGCTGTAAAGCTGGTTTGGTGATGCTGAATGCTCTTAACTTTTGCTTGTCTGTAAAGGTTTTAATTTTCTCTGTGGAATATGAATGAGATTCTTGCTGGGTAGAGTGATCTTGCTTGTAGGTTTTTTCCCTTTCATCACTTTAATATGTCCTGCCACTCCCTTCTGGCTTGCAGAGTTTCTGCTGAAAGATCAGCTGTTAACCTTATGGGGATTCCCTTGTATGTTATTTGTTGCTTTTCCCTTGCTGCTTTTAATATTTTTTCTTTGTATTTAATTTTTGATAGTTCGATTAATATGTGTCTTGGCATGTTTCTCCTTCAATGTATCCTGTATGGGACTCTCTGCATTTCCTGGACTTGATTGACTATTTCCTTTCCCATGTTAGGCAAATTTTCAACTATAATCTCTTCAAGTATTTTCCCAGACCCTTTCTCTCTTCTTCTTCTGGGACCCCTATAATTCGAATGTTGGTGCGTTTAATGTTGTCCCCAAGGTCTCTGAGACTGTCCTCAGTTCTTTTCAATCTTTTTTGTTTATTCTGCTCTGCAGTAGTTATTTCCACTATTTTATCTTCCAGGTCACTTATCCATTCTTCTACCTCACTTATACTGTTATTGATTCCTTCTAGAGAATTTTTCATTTTTTGTGTTGTTCATCATTGTTTGTTTGCTCTTTAGTTCTTCTAGGTGCTTGTTAAACGTTTCTTGTATTTTCTCCATTCTATTTCCTAGATTGTGGATCATCTTTACTATCGTTACTCTGAATTCTTTTTCAGGTAGACTGCCTGTTTCCTCTTCATTTGTTTGGTCTCGTGGGTTTTCACCTTGCTCCTTCATCTGCTGCATATTTCTCTCTCTTCCCATTTTGTTTAACTTACTGTCTTTGGGGTTTCCTTTTCACAGGCTGCAGGTTCGTAGTTCCCATTGTTACTGGTGTCTGCCCCCAGTGGTGAGGTTGGTTCAGTGGGTTGTGTAGGCTTCCTGGTGGAGGGGACTGGTGCCTGTGTTCTGGTGGGTGGGCCTGGACCTTGTCTTTCTGGTGGGCAGGGCCGTGTCCAGTGATGTGTTTTGGGGTGCCTGCAAACTTAGTTATGATTTTAGGCAGCCTCTCTGCTAATGGGTGGGGTTGTGTTCCTGTCTTGCTAGTTGTTTGGCATGGGGTGTCTAGCACTGGAGCTTGCTGGCTGCTGGGTGGAGCTGGGCCTTAGTGTTGAGATGGAGATCTCTGGGAGAGCTCTTGCTGACTAATATTACATGAGGCTGGGAGGTCTCTGGTGGTCCAATGTCCTGAACTTGCCCTCCCACCTCAGAGGCTCAGGCCTGACACCAGGCCAGAGCACCAAGACACTGTCAGCCACATGGCTCAGAAGAAAAGGGAGTAATAAAGGAAGGTAAAAAAATTTTTTATAAATAAATAATAAAAATAAAAATATTATTAAAATAAAAAAATTTAAAAAATAGAGCAACCAAACCAATAAAGAAATCCACTAATGATAAGAAGTGCTAAAAACTATACTATGATAAACATAAAAATCATAAACAAATCATTTGCAGAAAGCAAACCCCAAGTCTACAGTTGCTCCCAAAGTCCACCGTCTCAATTTGGGGTGATTCATTGTCTATTCAGGTATTCCACAGATGCAGGTACCTCAAGTTGATTGTGGGGATTTAATCCGCTGCTCCTGAGGCTGCACGGAGAGATTTCCCTTTCTCTTCTGTGTTTGCACAGCTCCTGGGGTTAAATTTTGGTCTTGGCCCCACTTCTGCGTCTAGGTTGCCCTCAGACTTCTGTTCCTACCCAGACAGGACGGCGTTAAAGCAGTGGCTGATTAGGAGGCTCTGCCTCACTCATGCCAGGGGGAGGGAGAGATACAGTAGTTGGAATGCGGGGCGAGCCTGCGGCGGCAGAGGCCAACATGACATCGCAACAGCCTGAGGCGCGCTGTGTGTTCTCCCAGAGAAGCTGTCCCTGGATCACACTACCCTGGCAGTGGTGGGCTGCACAGGCTCTGGGGGCAGGTGTGTGGATAGTGACCTGTGCTTGCACATACGATTCTTGATGGTTGCAGCAGCAGCCGTAGCGGTTCATGCCCATCTCTGGGGTCCGAGGTGACAGCCGCAGCTCACACCTGTTTCTGGAGCTTGTTTAGGCGGTGCTCTGCCTTCTGTGGGCGGACAGGGAAGGAATCCCCTCTCCTCGCCCACCCCGACACAATGGTCTCTTGCCTCTTAGGCAGGTTCAGAGTTTTTCCTGGACTCCCTCCCGGCTAGCAGTGGTGCACTAACCCCTTCAGGCTCTGTTCTCGCCTCCAGTCCTCTCCCTGCATTCCGACTGAAGCCGGAGCCTCAGCTCCCAGCCCCGGGCGGGCGAGCACACAAGCCTCTCGGGCTGGTGAGTGCCGGTCGGCACCGCTCCTCTGTGCGGGAATCTCTCCGCTCTGCCCTCCGCAACCCCGTTGCTGTGCTCCCCTCCGCGGCTCCGAAGCTCCCCGCTCCGCCTCCCGCAATCTCCGCCCGCGAAGGGGCTTCCTAGCGTGTGGAAACTTTTCCTCCTTCACAGCTCCCTCCAGAGGTGCAGGTCCCATCCCTATTCTTTTGTCTCTGTTTTTTCTTTCTTCTTTTGCCCTACCCAGGTACGTGGGGAGTTTCCTGCTTTTGGGGAGTCTGAGATCTTCTGCCAGCATTCAGTAGGGGTTGTTCCTCATGTAGATGTATTTTTGATGTATTTGTGGAGAGGAAGGTGATCTCCACGTCTTGCTCCTCTGCCATCTTGAAGGTCCCCCCTAATGCTTTAATTTTTAAAGTAAATTTTAATTTAGACAAAATGTCCTTCATCCGATTTCCAAGTAAATAAAAATCTACAAAAATCTTTTAGAAACCTCCAAATTAATTATTTGAGTCCACAAAACTGCTCTAACCTTAATAAAAAAAAAAAACTGGGTTTCCCTGGTGGCGCAGTGGTTGAGAGTCCGCCTGCCGATGCAGGGGACGCGGGTTCGTGCCCCGGAGCCACATGGCTCAGAAGAAAAGGGAGTAATAAAGGAAGGTAAAAAAATTTTTTATAAATAAATAATAAAAATAAAAATATTATTAAAATAAAAAAATTTAAAAAATAGAGCAACCAAACCAATAAAGAAATCCACTAATGATAAGAAGTGCTAAAAACTATACTATGATAAACATAAAAATCATAAACAAATCATTTGCAGAAAGCAAACCCCAAGTCTACAGTTGCTCCCAAAGTCCACCGTCTCAATTTGGGGTGATTCATTGTCTATTCAGGTATTCCACAGATGCAGGTACCTCAAGTTGATTGTGGGGATTTAATCCGCTGCTCCTGAGGCTGCACGGAGAGATTTCCCTTTCTCTTCTGTGTTTGCACAGCTCCTGGGGTTAAATTTTGGTCTTGGCCCCACTTCTGCGTCTAGGTTGCCCTCAGACTTCTGTTCCTACCCAGACAGGACGGCGTTAAAGCAGTGGCTGATTAGGAGGCTCTGCCTCACTCATGCCAGGGGGAGGGAGAGATACAGTAGTTGGAATGCGGGGCGAGCCTGCGGCGGCAGAGGCCAACATGACATCGCAACAGCCTGAGGCGCGCTGTGTGTTCTCCCAGAGAAGCTGTCCCTGGATCACACTACCCTGGCAGTGGTGGGCTGCACAGGCTCTGGGGGCAGGTGTGTGGATAGTGACCTGTGCTTGCACATACGATTCTTGATGGTTGCAGCAGCAGCCGTAGCGGTTCATGCCCATCTCTGGGGTCCGAGGTGACAGCCGCAGCTCACACCTGTTTCTGGAGCTTGTTTAGGCGGTGCTCTGCCTTCTGTGGGCGGACAGGGAAGGAATCCCCTCTCCTCGCCCACCCCGACACAATGGTCTCTTGCCTCTTAGGCAGGTTCAGAGTTTTTCCTGGACTCCCTCCCGGCTAGCAGTGGTGCACTAACCCCTTCAGGCTCTGTTCTCGCCTCCAGTCCTCTCCCTGCATTCCGACTGAAGCCGGAGCCTCAGCTCCCAGCCCCGGGCGGGCGAGCACACAAGCCTCTCGGGCTGGTGAGTGCCGGTCGGCACCGCTCCTCTGTGCGGGAATCTCTCCGCTCTGCCCTCCGCAACCCCGTTGCTGTGCTCCCCTCCGCGGCTCCGAAGCTCCCCGCTCCGCCTCCCGCAATCTCCGCCCGCGAAGGGGCTTCCTAGCGTGTGGAAACTTTTCCTCCTTCACAGCTCCCTCCAGAGGTGCAGGTCCCATCCCTATTCTTTTGTCTCTGTTTTTTCTTTCTTCTTTTGCCCTACCCAGGTACGTGGGGATTTTCCTGCTTTTGGGGAGTCTGAGATCTTCTGCCAGCATTCAGTAGGGGTTGTTCCTCATGTAGATGTATTTTTGATGTATTTGTGGAGAGGAAGGTGATCTCCACGTCTTGCTCCTCTGCCATCTTGAAGGTCCCCCCTAATGCTTTAATTTTTAAAGTAAATTTTAATTTAGACAAAATGTCCTTCATCCGATTTCCAAGTAAATAAAAATCTACAAAAATCTTTTAGAAACCTCCAAATTAATTATTTGAGTCCACAAAACTGCTCTAACCTTAATAAAAAAAAAAAACTGGGTTTCCCTGGTGGCGCAGTGGTTGAGAGTCCGCCTGCCGATGCAGGGGACGCGGGTTCGTGCCCCGGTCCGGGAGGATCCCACGTGCCGCGGAGCGGCTGGGCCCGTGAGCCATGGCCGCTGAGCCTGCGCGTCCGGGGCCTGTGCTCCGCAACGGGAGAGGCCACAACAGTGAGAGGCCCGCATACCGCAAAAAAAAAAAACAAAAACAAACTAACCACAAGCATTTCGTGAATTGTGGATACAGTATAATAGAATATTCAAGACGACCATTAGGCCTTGACTAGTTTTTCAATAAAAGATTGTACAGAATTCAGGAGCCTCCACTTTTCATGCAGGGATGACCCTCAGTTGGCTTAGGTAGTTAAATGATTCACCAGCTCCAAACAATTGCTTTGGGCATAATACATCTTTAGAGGAAAGGTAAGTTCTTTCCCTCTTTTCCAAGATATTTTTTGGGTTTATCTTATGTAAGTAAAAAAATAAAATGAAAAACTCAGTTTTTGTTTGTTTGTTTGTTTGTTTTGCGGTATGCGGGCATGTCACTGCTGTGGCCTCTCCCATTGCGGAGCACAGGCTCCAGACGCGCAGGCTCAGCGGCCATGGCTCACGGGCCCAGCCGCTCCGCGGCACGCGGGATCCTCCCAGACCGGGGCACGAACCTGTGTCCCCTGCATCGACAGGCGGACTCTCAACCACTGCACCACCAGGGAAGCCCAAACTCAGTTTTTGTTTTTTTTTTTTGCGATATGTGGGCCCCTCACTGTCGTGGCCTTTCCCGTTGCCGGACGCGCAAGCCCAGCGGCCATGGCTCACGGGCCCAGCCGCTCCGCGGCACGCGGGATCCTCCCGGACCGGGGCACGAACCCGCATCCCCTGCATCGGCAGGCGGACTCCCAACCACTGCGCTACCAGGGAGGCCCCAAACTCAGTTTTTTATACAACATTTTTTTCCCAAAATAGTGTTGGCCAGTAAATTAAATTCTTTGAAACTAGGTCAGAGAAGCTCCCAAACAGAATCCCAAATAGACAAGGTGAGGGCAAGCCAATTCGAAAAATTTCGTTTAATATTTAAAACTGCCTTTTAAAACTTGTCATTGTTACGTGAGCGGTATTCAGACCCAGTGAAATAGTACTGATAAGTTCCATGGGATTCCTAAAGATCTTGTAAGCCTTGAAAGATCTTATGAGGTACTTAAATCAGTACAGTTGTGCCTTTTTCCCTGTTTAAAAGAAGCGGAAATGAATAAGTTAAAAGGCATTTTCCTAACCCTGACTGCAAATCACAAGCTTGAGGCTGCTTGAAGCCAGCTGGCGTGGTGCCCATTTACAGTAAGTTGTTTACTCCTTGTCAACCAATCAGGCCACAAAGAATGAATGCCTACAGACAGAGTCAGACTGTCTTTTCAAGACAGAGCAATAGAGAGGTTTATAAGCTTTATTAAATTCTTAGAGGTATTACTTTTAATACTGCTCTAAAATATTATAATCCAGTTTCCATAACCTCAGTGTTTTAAAGTCAAATAATTGCCCCTCAATAGACAATCTTAAAATAATAGTTTATCAGTGGAATGAGTGGTGTCCTCTAATCATTTTAAGTACCTTTTAAGTATAACTTTTAAAGGCTACAATATCTATCTTAAAATGGATAATTTTAAGACTTAATTAGACTGAAACTTTAAATACGCAGTGTTTAGCGTGCAGATTGAGAATAGTAAAAGAAACAGAATGTCCAGAGGAGGAGTAAAAAACAGAAGAAATGAACTCTCATTAACAAGAGAGACGTGGGTAAGAATAACACGATGATTCAAACAAGTGATTCCTGGTCTGCCCTCAGAAATCATGTTTACTACTTGGCACTTGGGAGAGCCTCTTCCCACCCACACTGGCTAGTTTAGGGAAAACCAGGTAGTAACAAACCTTTTTCTTTTGGGCCAAACTTGTCTACTATCGCTATCCCCTAAATGTCTCCCCAAGGTTATCTGCCATCATTGTTATCAGCTGCCATTGAAAAGTTCAGAACCTATCTTTCACTCAGTGTGTTCAATGAATGTTAAAATGAGTGACAGACATAAAAAGGGAATGTCTCATCAAATAATCCTAGAATCAAGTCACCAACCATTTTGAACAAACCCCAGCTCAAAGGGCCCTAGGAACCAAAAGTACTTTTAAAGGTGCGTATCTGGAGCAAAAAGATGACCAAACACAGAAATGATAGATACCTTCAACAGCCTCTGTGGAAAGAGGACGAAGCTAGTAAGACCACAGAAACATCCAAAGCTAACTACTATAAAACAGAAAGAACTATTATGTACGACTTGGCTTCTCTGGCTTCTTCCTTATATGCTTCTTGAATCAATTTTTCAGTAGGTTCTGGAGACTTACGCCTTTTACTATTAGAGGACCCTAAACAAATCATTTCACGACAGACATTTTCTAGTTATCTCAGTAATTTTACCTAACTTCCAAGCCCAAATGGCAGAGTGAATCATTTTATTAAATGTAGGATTATTTAGGCCCTTGGCGCTAGTATGGGTTGTTTTGTTGTCTGTTTGTTTCTCCATGTTCTAAGTCCGTTATGCCCAGTAAATTCCGAGTGTTAGTTCCTGCAACCTTTGGTCCTATGATAATAATTCTTCTGCCACGTCTTTAACTTTTTTGTGTTTCTCAATTTCCATCTCTTTAAAAAAATCATGTGCAAATTCTATCAAATAACTTACTAAATTATCCTATACTACTTTGTAAAAAAAATTAGGGGTGGGGGGTTTAGTCTTAATGATCATCATACTTAGGTTAAATTTCTCTTTTAGAAGCCCCAAAAGAGAGAGAACATACCCAGAGTACTGGGACTAGTTACAGGTCAGAGTACATGTTATTTCTAAGATCTCACTAGGGTGTGAGGTTTAAATTAGACTTCACTAGGTAAATAAAATCAAATTCTATCTTTGTTACAATAGTTAATACCAGGAAAAGGTGCCAGACTCATGGCCTTGGGAATTATATAGCTTATAAACAGGATTTCAAAATGATGATGAGGCAAAAGTGGTACTTCCTCACTTTCTCAGTCACTTCTAAACCCAAAGGGCTAACAATCATCAACTATTCATTAAATAGGTTGAAAGTTTTATTTCATATGGGTAATGTATTTCCTAGTACATTTCCTACAGGACAGCAAGTTGGTTTGTCAACACAATGATAAATAGCCTGGTAATAAGATTATGCATAGTATTGACAAAATTCAAATTTAATAGGTTGACAGTTAAATATAATTCTTCTATAAATAGTTCCATTTTTCAGATAAATGTCTAACTTTCCCTTTCAATTTTAACCAATGAAAAAAACAAACAAAAAACAGTTTTGTTTAACAAAACAACTCTATTCCGCATAAAATTGAGCATCAAAGCTTGAGAAAGCTGAAACTGAAGGAATCAAAAGATGTACATTTTACCTATTAAGTGAAAAATAATGCTATAATTAAAAAAATTTAAATGAATTCTGTAATCCTCATTTTAGAGCTGAACGAAAGAAGGGCGATGTAGGCACTACAAATAGGGTAATGCCATGGGCTTGTTTTCCTCCTTTTCTTCACCTCCCCCACTATTTTTTATATAAGTTTTTCAGAGTAGTACCTTCAAATTAGCATTTTTAACACTCGATAAAAAAGAAAATACTGTGGTAATATATTAGTTGTCCTCACTGAAAAATACATACCTTCATAATTGTAATTTAATTGTCTCTTATATTAAGATGGTATGTATTCCTAAGTATCATCTATCTCATCTTCCCCCAAGCCTCCCCTTCCCTTAGATAGTTGTTAGACATCCAGAACTAAAAGTAGTTCTGAAATTTCGGTTAATAGGTAACCAGAAAACCTGAGGTAAACAAGAAAAAACTTTAGTAGATATTTTCTTGAATATCTTTTCAAGCCAAATGAACAGTTGTTTCATCTGAAAACAGCCCAGTTAAGATGCCTTGATCTTTAGGTTATTATGTGCTGCTGAATAGGAAATTTATTTTCAGCAAAGTACGTCAGGATTTGGCTGAATGGGGCTGGGCTACAAGGAAATGAAAGTAGACATCTCTTCTCTTCGTATCCTCACCTACCAGCAGCTCTTCCCATCCCCCACCCCAATAAACAAAACATTTATAGAATTGTTAAGTTTTGTTCTTTTTACTTCTTTGTTCATCCTTTCAAATATTTTGCTGCCATTTTCCAAAAGGCATTATTATTTAACATTCGGTGTACAGAGAATTCTCCATCAGAGATGTTTTTTCTTAATCATATTCAGTGAGACCCATGTTAGTTCAGCAGTGGACAGGTCACAAGAGGACATGAGAAAGCAAGAAAGGCTCTGGGACACCTGCATTAACAGTAAGTATTCCACACAAGTAAATGATGTAATTTTGAGGAAGGATAGCCTTAATGTCATTTTGATTATGAGTCATGAATATTGTAGCATCCTCTGAACACTTTAGCCATTACAACTGTCTAATATCTGGTACCATTAAATATTTCTGAAAGGAACGCTACTGTGTAAATGTTACCAAAGAAGTCTGAACACAAGAACCTCGTAACTCTACTCTTTGTCTGTAGTTTTACCTGCTTTAATCCATTTTCCTAAAACAAGAGTTTTCAAGCCCTTAGCTGCAAAATGCTTCGTTTTAAAAAGTAACCCTTATGCAGAACCCCCAACACATAAAACAGGTAGAAGTGATATGATACTGATAAAGCATATTTTATACAAAATCATAATGCTAATCTATATAGGAAGCAGTCAGATCAGTGAAGCTGTTTTGCTGAAACCAGTAAAACTGAAATTGGAATGCCAGGCTTACCATCAAACTTGTATTTGTATTTAAACAGAGTTTGGAAAGCACTGCCCTAAAACTTCACATTGTCTCCATTATCAGCTCCAAGCCTCATTTCCAAACCTCTATCAAACCTTCTTTTCCTTATAAAAATAAAGCCAGAACTTTAACAAGGCCCACCAAAATCTGGACTGTAGTAAATCTCTCACCAATTTCTTGCAGGAACTGTCTTCCAGTCAGTATGTTTTCTGTGTCCCTCAATATGCCAACTTAAATTCCTTCATTCATTTACTTAACGTATATGTTCTGAGTGCCTATAATGAACCTCTAGATTTTTGCTTATTCTGCCCCTTTTTGCCTTAGAATCTTCCTCAATGATCCTCAACAAAAGCTTTCTCCTCTTATTTCCCGAAGTACTCAGTGACTTCTGCCACTCATGCATTCTGAAGTGAGTGCCTTTATTAATTAATGGGCCACATGGTATATAATCAATACTAAAAGAGAAATGTACCAAACTACACAATTGTTTCCTCGGTTTGGATTTTTAAAAATCAAGCTTTTATTTCTACTAAAGAAAATAAAACCACTTTTGAATTTCAAAATTACAGATTTGAGTTTCATATATTTTATAGGAAAAAGCATACATGAATGCATAGTTTAATTTAAGTGGTATGTGTGTCTTCAAGCTTACTCTGTTGAGTAAAAATTTAAAAGCCACAGTGATACTGTGAAAAGCTTACTAGGTTGCAGAAGAAAAGCCACATTTTTCACATACGTGATTAAAGAATAATTATCCAAGGTATTTTTTATAGCACAATATTTGATCAAAATTTTGGAATATAAAATTTTTTTTTTTGAAATATACTAAATGCATGAGTTCTAACCTCTGCCACTAGTTGCAAACTTAGTAAAACTACTTCTAGTGTATTATATGATTTGGTTTTGAAAGCTGTTTAGATTTTTAAATATCATTTGTGATAAGTGAAAAAACACATTTTATAATCCCTAAGCCAGCACCATAATTTTTTCTATTTTCAATTAATTTCACTAAAATTACATAAAAATATAATATAACAAATGGCATTTGAAATAAATTTTAAAACCCTAGGACTCTTTCTTCAAAGAAAAGCTTCACTGGAAATAAGGTATGTGATAAAACCTGGGTAGATTTCTCTGTGTTAGACCCCATCTCCTGGAGTTACCACTATAGTTCGTGACAGTTCTTCAGAGCAGTCTGAAAAACACTACTGAATCAATCAGTTGCTCAAATACCACCATACAGATAAAGATGACACTACTACTGAAACTTTTGCATGGTGGGCAGTACCACCACAGAGTGGCTTGAAATGTTTGTCAGCTGCTATAAGAATTTCCTAGGTTTCCCAAGAAAAGCAGTTTGGTGGAAAAGGCATAAATATGTACTTTTCAAACAACTGCAACTTCTTTACAGAAAAGCTCATTTGTTCCAAAGTTGAACTTGTGACAGACAGTTCAGGACCACTTGTGTAGTAGCCAATATACAAGACGATAGATTGTAAAGTTAAGACCAACAGTAAAACAGTTTGCAGGAGCTCTAATGCTGGCTTTTGGCGAATATGAATTCATTTTCCAAACCAAAGGGCCGTAAGAGTATTTTCCATTTTTCAGAACTGGAGAGACTTCAGAGAAAAAACATTTGGGTTTTACAAAAACACTTTTAATATGAGAGTGAAATTAGCGCTCTGTAATGACCTATATGGAAAAAGAATCTAAAAAAGAGTGGATATATGTGTATGTATAACTGATTCACTTTGCTGTACAGCAGATACTAACACAACGCTGTAAATCAACTACACTCCAATAAAAATTTTAAAGTGAAATTAGCAAAAATGGTGGAGTAAGGAACTCCAGATTCCACCCACCCCCCCCACCCCAGGAGCAAAGAATAAGAAGGCACAAACGGTCAGAACCAATGTTTTTGGAACCCTCAAAGGCTTGCAGCAAGCCAGACAATGCTTATTCCAACACCCACCCCACCCCCAGCCCTGCCACTGATTCTTGGTTAAGAATAGCAAACTTTGTGGTGTTTTTAACTTACCCAGTCCCATCCCCTACTCTTCAGCTTAGCAGTAGTCATGAAAATAACAGCCCACATTCCTAGTACGAGAGGTAGTAAAATGAACCTTATTTGCAAAGAATTCTCATTATTTGTTCTGACCATTCTGGTGGCTCCCTAGAAGACCACCTCAAAAAGAGTGTCTTTATTTTGCCTAACTCAGACCTGGCTCAGTGCGAAAGTGCTGTATTTCAGCGGTAGGCGGCATGGTTGCAATGTGTGGCTGGGAGTGAGGGATTTGTTGGCAATGTTCATGCTAATGTCTTAGTTTGCTGTTGCTTGAGGTGATGGATCACAGTTGGGGGCAAACAATAAACTAACCAGAAAGCTCAGAAGGAAAGTCTGGAGCTTTGAAAAGGTCTGACATATTCTGGAAATCCAGAAGGCCAAATGCATGGCTTCAGGAAAGATCTAAGAAGGCCCTAGGATTTTACCTCCTATTGACCTTGAATCTCTATGGAAGCTGGAAGTAAAGGCTAAGGCAGAATTGTAAACTCCAGGAGTTAAAAGTTAAAGCCTCACCCTAACACACACACTGAGCCCCTGGGCAAAGATTGGAAAATGTTATTGTTTCCAGATACTTAATAAAACCACTGTTCAATCATTGATTGACACTAAGCAAATGGAACAGAGACTTCAGGGTCCACAACGGACAAAGAAAGAATACAACCTTTACAGAATTAGTTCAAACAGTCACTAAACAAACAACATCTACAATACACACCGAAAACAACAAACACTGCAAAGGGGGAAGAGGTGCCATATTGTAATATTTGAAATATTCAGTTTTCAAAAAAAATTACAAGGTATGCAAAGAAAGAAGAAAGTATGGCACATGCACAAGAGAAAAGAATAGAAGCTGACTGAGGAAGCCTAGATGTTGATCTTTCTAGACAAAGCTATTTTAACTGTGTTGCATGACATAAAGTAAACTATGTCTAAAGAACTTAAAGGAAAGTAAAAACAAATATGTGTCATTAAATTGAGTAGATTAATAAAGAGATATTATAAAACTGAACCAAATGGAAATTTTGGAGCAGAAAAGCATAATAACTGAAATGAAAAATTCACTATTGGGCCTCAAAAGCAGATGTGAGCAGGCAGAAGAATCAGTAAACTTGAAATGGAAAAAACAAACAAACAAAAACACCAAGCAGAGGCCCAGAGACCTGTGGGACACCATGAAATACACCAACATATGCACAATGGGAGTCACATAAGGAGGAGAGAAGGGGGCAGCAAGAATATTTAAACAAATAGTGGCCAAAAATATGCCAAATTTTATGAAAAACATCCAAGAAGCCCAACAAACTCCAAAAGAATAGACGCAAAAAGATCCACACATAGGCACATCATAAACTATCAAAAGCTAAAGACAGAATCTTGAAAGCAGCAAGAAAGATGCAACTCATTATGTTCAACTGATTCTTAATAAGACTAACAAGTGATTTCTCATCAGAAACTATCCAGGGGCAGGCCAGAAGACAGTAGGATGACATATTCGAAGTGCTATAAGCATTCAGAGTTAGTCAAGAATTCTGTATCTGGCAACACAATCCTTCAAAAATGAAGGAGAAATTAATACATTCCCAAAGAACAAAAACTGAAGCAGTTCATCATTAGCAAACCTGCCCTCCAGCAAATGCTAATGGGAGTTCTTCAGGCTGAAATGAAAAGACACTACACAGTAACTCAAATACACATGAAGAAAAATAAAGTACACAAGGAAAGGTAACTACATAAGTAAATGCACAAGACAGTGTAAATGTATCTTTCGTTTATAACTCCTTTTCCCTTTCTTATTGAAAAGACAACTGCATCAACAGTAATTATAAATCTAGGTGGACAGGCACAAAATATGTAAAGATGAAATCTGTAACAATAACAATCTAATATAGAGATATATAGAGACTATGTAATCTTCAGGGCAACCGGTAAGAAAATAACTCAAAAAATAGAGTAAAAGAAATGACAAGCGAATTAAAATTATCACACTAGAAAACTTTAATACAAAAGAAGACAGTAATGGAGGAACTAAGGAACAAAAGAGTCCTCCTCGCCAATAATTATATTAAATATCAACAAACTCTCAAATTAAAAGGCAGAGGATGGCAGGATGGATTTAAGAAAATGATCCAACTATATGCTGTCTACAGAGACTCAGATTTAAAGACAGAAGTAAACTGAAAATAAAAAGATGGGAAAAGACATTCCATTCAAACAGCACACACAAGAGTGGCTATACTAATATCAGATAAAGCAGACAACACAAAAATTGTCTCCAGAGACAAAGATGGACAGTGTATAATGATAAAAGTGAGTAACAAATATAAACATATATGCACCAAACAACAAGATGAGGCAAAACCTAACAAAAGAGAAGTGACCCAGTAATACTAGTTAGAAATTTTAATACCCCCACTTTCAATAATAGAACTAGAAAGAAATTTAGCAAGGAAATAGACACTTGAACACCACCCTATAACAATTAAATCTAAGAGACATCTGTAAAACACTCCAAAAGAAAAACACTCCAAAAGAATAATATTAATTCTTGTCAAGTGCACATGGAACATTCTCTAGGACAGATTATACATTAGGCCATAAAACAAGTCAAATAAAATTTAAAAGACTGAAATCATACAAATTATGTTCTCTGACCACAACAGAATGAAGTTAGAAATTAATAGAAGAAAATTCGGAAAATTCACAGGTATATATAAATTAAACATTCCAAATAATTAAAGAAAAGAAACACAAGGGAAATGAGAAAATACCTTGAGATAAACGAAAACAAAATATAAAATATACCAAAATTTATGGGATGCAGCAAAAGCAGTGCTAAGAGGGAAATTTATAGCTGTAAATGTTTACCTTATAAAGAAAGAACTGAAATCAATAGCTTTATCTCCCACCTTAAGAAACTAGAAAACAAAGAAGCATAAATAAAGGAATAATAAAGACTAGAGTGGAAATAAATGAAGAAGAGAATAGAAAAAC
Source organism: Lipotes vexillifer (assembly GCF_000442215.2). Taxonomy (NCBI): domain Eukaryota; kingdom Metazoa; phylum Chordata; class Mammalia; order Artiodactyla; family Lipotidae; genus Lipotes; species Lipotes vexillifer. The sequence continues at coordinate 1,237,005 of NW_006793908.1, forward strand.
AACAGAAAAGATCAACAAAACCCAAAGTTGCTTCAGTGAAAAATCAATAAAAACTTTAGCTAGATTGACCAAAAAAAAAAAGAGAGAAGACTTAAATGACTAGAATCAGAAATGAAAGTGTGAACATTACTACTGACCTTAGAAAAATAAAAAGGATTATAAAGGAATACAATGAACAACTGTATACCAACCAGTTAGATAACCTGGATGAAATGGACACATTTCTAGAAACTACCAAAACTGTCTCAAAAAGTAACAGAAAATATCATAGACCTATAATGAGACATTAAGTTAGTAATCAAAAAAATTCCAACAAAGCCCAGATGGCTTAGCTGGTGAATTTAACCAACTGTTTAAAGAAGAATTAAGAACAGGAGAGGAGGGAACACTTCCTAACTTGGTCTGAGGCCAGTATCATGATATCACAGCCAGACAGATATATTACAATGAAACTACAGAACAATATCCCTTATAAAGGTAAGGGCAAAATCCTCAACAAAATACTGGCAAACTAAATCTAGATGCATACAGAAACTGTTATAAACCATACCCAAGTGACTGTAATCCCAGGAACACAAGGTTCGTTCAGTGTATGAAATCAATTAATATAATAAACTATACAAGAGACTGAAAGCAAAACCACATAACCTTCTCAACAGATGCAGAAAAAGTGTTTGACAAAATCCAACACCCTTTCATGATAAAAAATACTTAACAAACTAGGAGAAGAGGGAACTTTTTCAATCTGATACAGGATATCTATGAAAAACCCACAGCTAACAACATACTGAAACTGAAAGTTTTCCCTCTGAGTTCAGGACCAATACAACATGCCCACTTTCACCACTGCTACTTAGCATTACACTGGACGTTCTAGCTAGGGCAATTAGGCAGGAAACAGAAGTGAAAATCATCCAGATTGGAAAGGAAGAAACAAAACTATTTCTACTTGGAAATGACAGGATCTTATGTACAGCAAATCTTAAAGAATCTACCCAAAAAACTTACTAGAGCTAATAAACAAATTCAGCAGTTGCAGGATACAAAATAACACAACATATCAGTTGCATAACTATACTGCAGCAATGAACAATCTGAAAATGAAACTAAAAACAAACACAAAAAACACATTTACAACAGCTTCAAAGAGAATAAAATACTTAGGAATAAATTTAACCAAAGAAGCACAAGAGTTCTATACTGAAAACTACAAAACACTGTAAAGAAATTAAAGATCTACACAAATGGAAAGATATCATGTGTTCATGAACTGGAAGACTTTAATACTGTTAAGATGGCAATATACCCCAAAGTGATCTACAGGTTCAATGCAATCTCTATCAAAATTCCAGCTGCCATTTTTCAGAAAGGGACAAGCTGATCCTAAAATTCATGTGGATTTGCAAGAAACACAGAATAGCCAAAATAATTTTGAAAAAAGAACAAAGTTGGAGGGCTCATATTCCCAATTTCAAAACTTAGTATGAAAAAACAGTTAATAAAAACAGTGTAGTACTGGCATAAAATCAGGCATGTAGACTGATGGAATAGAATTGACTGTCCAGAAATAAACCCATACATTTATGGTTGGTCAGTTGATTTCAACCAGGGTATTGAAATCATTCAATGGAGAGATTAGTCTTTTCAACAAATAGTGGTGGGACAACTGGGTATCCATATGTAAAAGAATAAAGTTTGATCCCTACCTCATACTATATACAAAAATTAACTTAAAACAGATCAAAGAGTTAAATGTAAGTGCTGAAACTATAAAATTCTTAGAAGGCAAAAATCTGTGACCGTGGATTAGGCAACTTTTTTTTTAAAGATATGACAACAAAAGCACAAAGAAAAAATGAATTGGACTTCATTAAAATGAAAAACATCTGTGACTCAAATAACACGATCAAGAAAATGAAAGGACAACCCTCAGAATGGGAGAAAATATCTGCATATCATGTATCTGATAAGGGTCTAATATTCAGAACATATAAACAACTCTTACAAACAACAATAAAAAGACAACCCAGGGCTTCCCTGGTAGCGCGGTGGTTGAGAGTCCGCCTGCCGATGCAGGGGACACGGGTTCGTGCCCCGGTCCGGGAGGATCCCACATGCCGCAGAGTGGCTGGGCCCGTGAGCCACGGCCGCTGGGCCTGCGCATCTGGAGCCTGTGCTCTGCAACACGTACCGCAAAAAAAAAAAAAAAAAAAGACAACCCAATTAAAAAAAAGGCAAAGGATTTGAACAGACAGTTCTCCAAAGATATACAAATGGCCAAGAAGCACTTGAAAATATGTTCAATTGCATTTGTCATTTGAGAAATGCAAATCAAAAGTCCCAATGAGATACACACACCCACTCAGATGGCCCTTACAAAAAAGACAGAGAATAACAAGTATGGGCAAGGATGTGGAGAAATTAGAATTCTAGTATGTTGTTTGTGGAACTGGAAAATGGTACAGCCACTGTGCAAAAGTTTGGCAGTTCCTTAAAAGGTTAAAAATAGGTATCTATTAATGCCCCTCCTAGGTATCTATGAAAGAGAAATAAAAAACATATGTCCACACAAAAACTTATACACGAATGTTCATAACAACATTATTCACAATAGCCAGAAAGTGGAAACAGCCTAAATGTCTATCATCTGATGAGTGGATAAACAAAATGTGGTATAGTCATATAATGGAATATTATTTAGTCATAAAAAGGAATGGAGTACTGTTAAAATGTGACAACACAGATGAACCTTGAAAACATTCTAATTGCAGGAAGGCAGACACAAAAGGCCACTTATTGCATACCACTGATGTGAAATTTCCAGAATAGGCAAATGCACAGAGACAAAAAGATTAATGATTGATCGCCAAGGATGTTGCTAAACAGCCTACAATGAACAGGACGTCCCCCAACAATAAAGAATTACCCAGTTCAAAATGTCAGTAGTGCTGAGGCTGAAAAATCCTGTTCTAATGTGAAGTTTAATTAAATAGGAAAAAACAATCCATCATGTAGAATTATATTATTTTGAGACAACTACTCCAAACTTACTAGAGCTCTAATTCCTCATACATTTTGACAATATCAAATCAGATGGTGAAGGTGTGTTCAAGTATCAGTTTCAAGTTTAGAGTGTACCTTAAAGGTCACCTATTTTAAGACATCTTTAAGATTTTGCAATTCAAGTAAGTTTCTTTCTCTGAGAAGAGTTCAACCATATTGGATATAAGGATTCTGGGAAATTTGAAAGCCATCACAGTGTTTTTAGAACTTGTTTTAAGGATGTTTCATCTGTAGAAATCTCCTACTCACTGGAGAAGATGAGATTATGGGTTTGGAGGTTGGGATCCAGGACTTCACATTTGGCTTGGTGATCACGTCATCTGGGCATCGTGCCGAAGAGGCTCTACACAATAATGTGTGTAACTGTAAGAAAGCTGTGAGCACACTGGTACCTGTGCATCTTTTCTAATCAGTTTCCCTGGAACTGGAATCTGACCAATCACTAGTCATTTATTCTTCTTTGAAAGATGAGATAAAAGATGTTCACAAAAGCTTTCAAAGGGAGCTCCTTATGGATCAAAGTGTTTGAAAACCATGAAAATGGGCAGAAATGCCTTAATGTACAAAATCAATGCACTTTTGAATGAAAAATATGAGAAGTAAATATTCATGTTTATAATTCTGTGAAGCAGAAAGCACTCAAGTATAGTGGGAAAAGGCACAGACTCAGAAGTAATGACCTAGTTTCAAATCGTGGCTCTGCTGAACTAACATCCAAGTCACTTAATCTCTCTGAACCTGTTTTCTTATTCAAAGGAATAGGGATAATTTTATATTTGCTCTAAGTACCTCACCAGATTATGAGGATCAAACAATAATACAATTTGTGAAAGGTGTTATAATAAATACTCACTTGCCTAATAGAGAATGTATTTCAGTGGAGAGGTTTTTTTTTTTAATGGACAAAGTTAAAAATTCATGGAAAAGGAGATTAAAATGGAATCTTGCTCTTTGGTTTAAGATACTAGTACAATGGTAAAGCAGCTCAATGGATCTTCATAATAGTAGTCCCTCCAAACCCTTCTCCCCCAACCTTCAAAAAAGATGTTTTCTGATATCTATTCAAAAATAATAGCTCTGAAACACGTTGCAGATGCTATCAACTTAAGTTTACTCTCTTTGGCTGACTTTATGTCACCTTGGGCTGGCAGCCAGGAGCCAATGACAAAATGGTACCACCTGCACAGTCTCCAGGCAGAGGAAGCCTATTGACTTTTTGTTTTTGAAAGACCTACATAATGGTAACTTTGAAGTATAATGTGCATGATCATCATTCTTCTCAAAAAGCCACTAATTATAAATATGTCATTATTATTTAGCCAACTTTACTTAACATGAGGGAATAAGTTAATTTTGAGATTCTCTCTTCTGGGGCAGAATGATAATGAATTTCTTCAGCTGCATATTTACAGAAGGGAGTCTTGAGACATGAAGCCAGTATATTAAGGACACTGGCTACAGATGTGTATATTACGACACATTGGTCTTCCCAGGCTTTAGCAATGACTGGCCTTTAGCTGAGGTTATATTGGTCTGGATTCAGGCTATTATCGGTTGTACCCCTACTCAAACACCTACTCGCCTGAACAGTTTCATGACAGATGCAGAAGCCCCAAAATTCTCACTTCGAAGTTTTTACTGACTCCCAAGAAATCAATAAAATGGCTTGAAGAAAACTCAAGTTCAAATACAATGGAATTAGCTCTATATAAAAGCAAATTATCAGGAACTGTAAGTAGTTAGAAGCTTAGCATCTGAGATCGTGAAGGCAATCTGACACTAACGATGTATCAATTCAGAAAAACTGTTAAAATTTGTTTTTTAAATGTCCACGAATTCTTTAGACCACAGGCAAACGAAAAATCAAATGAAAAGTATGGAGGGCTATTAATAAAAGTATAGAAATATAGGAAACTAAATGTTTTCCATGAGTCTTACTCATAACTAAATGAGTCCTTAATTGACCAAAGACGAGAAAAGGAAAAAACTGTATTTTACATTTGGGTAGTAGTCTTTAAAAATGTCTTTGTTTTTTCATTATATGTACATCCATGTTACATTACGTGGCTACCTGAAGTTACCAGACAAATTAGTAATACCTTAAATGCCAGAATGAAAGTGTTTTTCTTAAAAGAAAACTCAATTAGAATTTTGAAAATAACTTTAACTTTCAATTTTCACACTTTTATTCCATTCTGGAAAGTGCCCTTGATTTCTGATTTACAACTAGAGCAGATTTGTACTGCACAGTCTAGCATTTAATTAGAAACCATTTTGATCTCTTCTTGTTACATATCAGTCTTTTTCATCATTCCATAAGACTGTAAGCTCCTGAGCAGGAATTCAGCTTTTGCTTCTTAGTCCCTACCGGGACATCAGAGTGCTCAGGAGACAGAGGAGCAGTGCTTGTTGACAGACATTACCCTCAGCAGAAACTGCAGCTGTGACGCTCAGGAGTAAGAAAAGTATGAAGCAAAACAACTGTGAGCTTGAGAAGAAGAGCCCTGAGGATGCACGACATCTCTGTCACTTACCAGATGGGTGTCAACTTGTTTCACCTCTCTTACCTTTTGTCTCTTTATCAATAAAGCAGTGGTAAATGATACATTTCTCCTAGCATCATCATTAAATGGGATCAAAAATGGGAGTGTTCTGTATATTGTTAAGAATTCTGTGTTACTATAACTTACAATTACCTATGCCGCTGTTGCTAGGGTAAAAGACTAATCACAATTTTCTTTCCTTTCCCAAAGAATTGTTCTGTCTACCCACAAACTGCTCAAGTGATTCTCTCCAACCTTTTTTCCCACCTCTCTTCCTTAGCCTTCATTTAACACTTGTAGTAAGTTTCAAAATTTTCTGCAGTAGGCTCCTATGTTCTAACACAGCTGGTCACCATCATTCTCATCTAACATGAATCTTTAAAGCTTGCTGGAACTTTTAGCAACTATAAGTTGGGGAGGCCGAAAAGGACTCACAGCAAGTGTCCTTAGTACAGTCACTCAGAAACAGCTTACTATCATTCTGTTCCATAAGCACAATTATTGCTCTGACTTCTAAACCATACATGTGTAATTTAACATACTAGTTTTATTCAATGAGGCAGAGTAGCTCCAGAATACCAAAAAGATTTCCTTTTAGGCACTTTCATAAACAATGTTTATTCCGAGTCCTAATCTCAATTTCTGCATTAACAGAGAACAAACAAACAAAAACCTGCCTTGATTTCTAAATACTTTTTTAAAACATAATTATATGGTACCATGAAAAACCAAAATGTAAATATTTCACATACACCAAACTGGCACAGAAGACCAGCACTACCACATGCTGGTGAGCATGTGGGGCAAAAAGGGTACTTATAACACTGCTTGGAAAAAATCTGGAATTATCTATAAGTTGTGGATGCGTATACCTTCTCACTGAGTTGTTCCACTTCTAGATATAATTCCCTAGGAAAACACTCTTACAGTATGTACACTAAGAGACATTTTCACAGCAGCATTGTTCGAAACAGCAGAAAACTGGAAACGAACCCAAACGTTCATTAACTGGAGAACAGATAAATGTACTGTATTTATTCAAAGGCATAACATACATCTGTATTAATATACTTCAGATTATATGGATGAACCTTACAATATTGAATTTAAAAAAATATGTTGTAGGGCTTCCCTGGCGGCGCAGTGGTTGGGAGTCCGCCTGCCGATGCAGGGGACGCGGGTTCGTGCCCCGGTCCGGGAAGATCCCACGTGCCGCGGAGCGGCTGGGCCCGTGAGCCGTGGCCGCTGAGCCTGCGCGTCCGGAGCCTGTGCTCCGCAACGGGAGAGGCCACAGCGGTGAGAGGCCCGCGTACCGCAAAAAAACAAAACAAAACAACAACAACAAAATATGCTGTAAAGACTACATTCAACCTGAGTCCATTACATGAGGTTAAAAAGCATCTAAAACAAAATAATGTAGCATTTGGGGATACATAAATAGGTAATAAACGCGTACCGCAAAAACAAAACAAAACAACAACAACAAAATATGCTGTAAAGACTACATTCAACCTGAGTCCATTACATGAGGTTAAAAAGCATCTAAAACAAAATAATGTAGCATTTGGGGATACATAAATAGGTAATAAAATCATAAAGCAAAAGAAAGCAAAAACAAAAAATTCAGTATTATAGTTACCCAAGGTTGGGCAGGAGGGTGATATGACTGGGAAGGGGCGTGCAGTGGGCTTCAAAGGTAATCGTAATGACCTCTGCTTATGTTAGGGAGGAGAGTACAAAGAAGCATTCGCTTTGTTATTCTGTAAATCATACACGTGTTATGCAGTTCTTCTGATATGTATGAAATAATTCATTTAAAAAGGTACCTATGGGATCCTGAACCAAGACGGCGGAGTAGAAGGACGTGCTCTCACTCCCTCTTGCGAGAACACCAGAATCACAACTAGCCGCTGGACAGTCACGGACAGGAGGACACTGGAACTCACCAAAAAAGATACCCCACATCCAAAGACAAAGGAGAAGCCACAATGAGACGGTAGGAGGGGCGCAGTCACAGTAAAATCAAATCCTGTAACTAGTGGGTGGGTGACTCACAGACTGGAGAACACTTACACCACAGAAGGCCACCCGCTGGAGTGAAGGTTCCGAGCCCCACGTCAGGCTTCCCAACCTGGGGGTCCGGCAACGGGAGAAGGAATTCCTAGAGAATCAGACTTCGAAGGCTAGTGGGATTTAACTGATTGCAGGACTTAGACAGGACTGGAGAAAACAGAGACTCCACTCTTGGAGGGCACACACAAAGTAGTGTGCATATTGGGACCCAGGGGAAGGATCAGTGAACCCAGGGGAGACTGAACCAGACCTTCCAGCTAGTGTTGGAGGGTCTCCTCCAGAGGCAGGGGGTGGCTCTGTTTCACTGTGGGGACAAGGACACTGGCAGCAGAAGTCCTGGGAAGTACTCCTTGGTGTGAGCCCTCCCAGAGTCTGCATTAGACCCAGCAAAGAGCACAGGTAGGCTCCAGTGTTGGGTTGCCTCAGGCCAAACAACCAACAGGGAGGGAACCCAGCCCCACCCATCAGCAGTCAAGCCGGATTAAAGGTTTAATGAGCTCTGCCCACCAGAGCAACAGTCAGCTCTACCCACCACCAGTCCCTCCCATCAGGAAACCTGCACAAGCCTCTAAGGTACCCTCATCCACCAGAGGGCAGACAGCAGAAGCAGGAAGAACGACAGTCCTGCAGCCTGTGGAACAAAAACCACATTCACAGAAAGACAGACAAGATGAAAATGCAGAGGGCTATGTACCAGATGAAGGAACAAGATAAACCCCAGGAAAACAACTAAATGAAGTGGAGAGAGGCAACCATCCAGAAAAAGAATTCAGAATAATGAGTGAAGATGATCCAGGACCTCAGAAAAAGAATGGAGGCAAAGATCAGGAAGATGCAAGAAATGTTTAACAAAGACCTAGAAAAATTAAAGAACAAAGAAACAGAGATAAACAATACAATAACTGAAAAGAAAACTACACTAGAAGGAATCAATAGCAGAATAACGGAGGCAGAAGAACGGATAAGTGACCTGGAAGACAGAATGGTGGAATTCACTGCTGCGGAACAGGATAAAGAAAAAAGAATGAAAAGAAATGAAGACAGCCTAAGAGACCTCTGGGACAACATTAAATGCACAACATTCGCATTATAGGGGTCCCGGAAGGAGAAGAGAGAGAGAAAGGACCTGAGAAAATATTTGAAGAGATTAAAGTTGAAAACTTCCCTAACACGGGAAAGGAAATAGCCACCCAAGTCCAGGAAGTGCAGCAAGTCCCATACAGGATAAACCCAAGGAGAAACGTGCCGAGACACATAGTAATCAAACTGGTAAAAATTAAAGACAAAAATTATTGAAAGCAGCAAGGGAAATATCACAAATAACATACAAGGGAACTCCCATAAGGTTAACAGCTGATTTCTCAGCAGAAACTCTACAAGCCAGAAAGGAGTGGCATGATATACTTAAAGTGATGAAAGGGAAAAACGTAAAACCAAGATTACTCTACCCAGCAAGGATCTCATTCGGATTCAACGGAGAAATCAAAAGCTTTACAGACAAGCAAAAGCTAAGAGAATTCAGCACAACCAAACCAGCTCTACAACAAATGCTAAAGGAACTTCTCTAAGCGGGAGACACAAGAGAAGAAAAGGACCTACAAAAACAAAAAAATTAAGAAAATGGTCATAGGAACATACATATCGATAATTACCTTACATGTGAATCCATTAAATGCTCCAACCAAAACACACAGGCTTGCTGAATGGATACAAAAAAAAGACCGATCTATATGCTGTCTACAAGAGACCCACTTCAGACCTAGGGACACATACAGACTGAAAGTGAGGGGATGGAAAAAGATATTCCATGCAAATGGAAATCAAAAGAAAGCTGGAGTAGCAATACTCATATCAGGTAAAATAGACTCTAAAATAAAGAATGTTACAAGAGACAAGGAAGGACAGGACACTACATAATGATCAAGGGATCAATCCAAAAAGAAGACAGAACAATTATAAATATATATGCACCCAACATAGGAGCACCTCAATATATAAGGCAACTACTAACAGCTGGAAAAGAGGAAATCGACAGTAACACAATAATAGTGGGGGACTTTAACACCTCACTTACACCAATGGACAGATCATCCGAAATGAAAATAAATAAGGAAACAGAAGCTTTAAATGACACAATAGACCAGATAGATTTAATTGATATTTATAGGACACTCCATCAAACAACAGCAGATTACACTTTCTTCTCAAGTGCGCACAGAACATTCTCCAGGACAGATCACATCTTGGGTCACAAATCAAGCCTCAGGAAATTTAAGAAAATTGAAGTCATATCAAGCATCTTTTCTGACCACAATGCTATGAGATTAGAAATGAATTACAGGAGAAAAAAGGTAAAAAATACAAACACATGGAGGCTAAACACTACGTTACCAAATAACCAAGAGATCCCTGAAGAAATCAAAGAGGAAATAAAAACATATCTAGAGACAAATGACAATGAAAACACGAAGACCCAAAACCTATGGGATGCAGCAAAAGCAGTTCTAAGAGGGAAGTTTATAGCTATACAAGCCTACCTCAAGAAACAAGAAAAATCTCAATAATCTAACCTTACACCTAAAGGATCTAGAGAGAGGAGAACAAACAAAACCCAAAATCAGCAGAAGGAAAGAAATCATGAAGATCAGAGCAGAAGTAAATGAAATAGAAACAAAGAAAACAATAGCAAAGATCAATAAAACTAAAAGCTGGTTCTTTGAGAAGATAAAATTGATAAACCATTAGCCAGACTCATCAAGAAAAAGAGGGAGGGGACTCAAATCAATACAATTAGAAACAAAAAAAGAGAAGTTACAACAGACACCACAGAAACACAAAGCATCCTGAGACTACTACAAGGAAGTCTACACCAATAAAATGGACAACCTGGAAGAAATGGACAAATTCTTAGAAAGGTATAACCTTCCAAGACTGAACCAGGAAGATATAGAAAACATGAACAGACCAATCACAAGTAATGAAATTGAAACTGTGATTAAAAATCTTCCAGCAAGGGCTTTCCTGGTGGCGCAGTGGTTGAGAGTCCGCCTGCCGACGCAGGGGACACGGGTTCGTGTCCCGTCTGGGAAGATCCCACATGCCGCGGAGCGGCTGGGCCCGTGTGCTATGGCCGCTGAGCCTGCACGTCCAGAGCCTGTGCCCCGCAATGGGAGAGGCCACAACAGTGAGAGGCCCGCGTATCACAAATTAATTAATTAATTAATTAAATAAAATAAAATAAGCAATGATTTTGGGCTTCCCTGGTGGCGCAGTGGTTGAGAGTCTGCCTGCCGATGCAGGGGACACAGGTTCGTGCCCCGGTCTGGGAGGATCCCACGTGCCGCAGAGCGGCTGGGCCCGTGAGCCATGGCTGCTGAGGCTGTGCGTCCGGAGCCTGTGCTCCGCAACGGGAGAGGCCACAGCAGTGAGAGGCCTGCGTACCGCAAAAAAAAAAAAAAAATCTTCCAGCAAACAGAAGTCCAGGACCAGATGGCTTCACAGGTGAATGCTATCAAACATTTAGAGAAGAGCTAACACCCATCCTTCTCAAACTCTTCCAAAACATTGCAGAGGAAGGAACACTCCCAAACTCATTCTATGAGGCCACCATCACCCTGATACCAAAACCAGACAAAGATAACTACAAACAAAGAAAATTACAGACCAATATCCCTGATGAATATAGATGCAAAAATCCTCAACAAAATACTAGCAAAGAGAATCCAGCAGCACATTAAAAGGATCATACACCATGATCAAGAGGGATTTATCCCAGGGATGCAAGCATTCTTCAATATATGCAAATCAATCAGTGTGATACACCATATTAACAAATTGAAGAATAAAAACCATATGATCATCTCAATAGATGCAGAAAAAGCTTTTGACAAAATTCAACACCCATTTATGATAAAAACCCTCCAGAAAGTGGCATAGAGGGAAACTACCTCAACATAATAAAATCCATATATGAGAAACCCACAGCCAACACCATTCTCAATGCTGAAAAACTAAAAGGATTTGCTCTAAGATGAGGAAAAAGACAAGGATGTCCACGCTCACTGCTATTATTCAACATAGTTTTGGAACTCCTAGCCTTGGCAATCAGAGAAGGAAAAGAAATAAAAGGAATACAAAGTGGAAAAGAAGAAGTAAAACTGTCACTGTTTACAGATGACATGACACTATACATACAGAATCCTAAAGATGCCACCAGAAAACTACTAGAGCTAATCAATGAATTTGGTAAAGGTGCAGGACACAAAATTAATGCACAGAAATCTCTTGCATTCCTATACACTAATGATGAAAAACCTGAAAGAGAAATTAAGGAAACACTCCCAACCAAAAGAATAAAATACCTAGGAATAAACCTACCTAGGGAGACAAAAGACCTGTATGCAGAAAATTATAAGACACTGATGAAAGAAATTAAAGATGATACTAACAGGTGGAGAGATATACCATGTTGTTGGATTGGAAGAATCAGTATTGTGAAAATGACTATACTACCCAAGGCAATCTACAGACTCAATGCAATCCCTATCAAATTACCAATGGCATTTTTTACGGAACTAGAACAAATCAACTTAAAATTTGTATGGAGACACAAAAGACCCCGAATAGCCAAAGCAGTCTTGAGGGAAAAAAATGGAGCTGGAGGATTCAGACTCCCTGACTTCACACTATGCTACAAAGCTACAGTAATCAAGACAATATGGTACTGGCACAAAAACAGAAATATAGATCAATGGGACAAGACAGAAAGGCCAGAGATAAACCCACGCACCTATGGTCAACTAATCTATGACAAAAGAGGCAAAGATATACAATGGAGAAAAGACAGTCTCTTCAATAAGTGGTGCTGGGAAAACTGGACAGCTACATGTACAAGAATGAAATTAGAACACGGCCCAACACCATACACAAAAATAAACTCAGAATGGATTCGAGACCTAAATGTAAGACCGGACACTATCAAACTCTCAGAGGAAAATATAGGAAGAACACTCTATGACATAAATCACAGCAAGATCTTTTTTGATCAATCTCCTAGAGTAATGGAAATAAAAACAAAAATAAACAAATGGGACATAATGAAACTTCAAAGCTTTTGCACAGCAAAGGAAACCATAAACAAGACGAAAAGACAACCCTGAGAATGGGAGAAAATATTTGCAAACGAATCAACAAAGGATTAATCTCCAAAATATATAAACAGCTCATGCAGCTCAATATTAAAGAAGCAAACAACCCAGTCCAAAAATGGGCAGAAGACCTAAACAGACATTTCTCCAAAGAAGGCATACAGATGGCCAAGCAGCACATGAAAAGCTGCTCAACATCACTAATTATTAGAGAAATGAAAGTCAAAACTACAATGAGGTATCACCTCACACCAGTTAGAATGGGCATCATCAGAAAATCTACAAACAACAAATGCTGGAGAGGGTGGGGAGAAAAGGGAACCCTCTTGCACTGTTGGTGGGAACGTAAATTGATATGACCACTATGGAGAACAGTATGGAGGTTCCTTAAAAAACTAAAAATAGAATTACCATATGACCCAGCAATCCCACTACTGGGCATATACCCAGAGAAAACGACAACTCAAAAAGACACATGCACCCCAATGTTCATTGCAGCACTATTTACAATAACCAAGTCATGGAAGCAACCTACATGCTCACTGACAGACGAATGGATAAAGAAGCTGTGGTACATATATACACTCAGCCATAAAATATTACTCAGCCATAAAAAGGAACGAAACTGAGGCATCTGTTGAGACATGGATGCATCTAGAGACTGTCATACAGAGTGAAGTCAGTCAGATAGAGAAAAACCAATATCGTATATTAACGCATATACGTGGAACTTAGAAAAGTGTTACCGGTGAACCGGTTTGCAGGGCAGCAGTTGAGACACAGATGTAGAGAACAAACCTATGGACACCAAGGGGGGAAAACCGCGGTGGGGTGGGGATGGTGGTGTGCTGAATTGGGCGATTGGGATTGACATGTATACACTGCTGTGTATAAAACTGATGACTAGTAAGAACCTGCAGTATAAAAAAAACAGGAGACGAGGGAAAGACGGCCGAAGAGTAAGACGCGGAGATCACCTTCTTCCCCACAGATACGCCAGAAATACATCTACATGTGGAACAACTCCTACAGAACACCTACTGAACACTGGCAGAAGACCTCAGACCTCCCAAAAGGCAAGAAACTCCCCATGTACCTGGGTAGGGCAAAAGAAAAAAAAAAAAACAGAGACAAAAGGATAGGGACGGGACCTGCACCAGTGGGAGGGAGCTGTGAACGAGGAAAGGTTTCCACACACTAGGAAGCCCCTTTGTGGGCAGAGACTGCGGGTGGTGGAGGAGGAAAGCTTCGGAGCCTCAGAGGAGAGCACAGCAACAGGTGTGTGGAGGGCAAAGCAGAGAGACTCCTGTACAGAGGATCAGTGCCGACTGGCACTCACCAGACCGAGAGGCTTGTCTGCTCACCCGCCGGGGCGGGCGGGGCTGGGAGTTGAGGCTCGGGCTTCGGTCGGAGCGCAGGGAGAGGACTGGGGTTGGCGGCGTGAACACAGCCTGCAGGGGGCTAGGGCACCACAGCTAGCCGGCAGGGAGTCCGGGGAAAAGTCTGGACCTGCGGAAGAGGCAAGAGACTTTTTCTTCCCTCTTTGTTTCCTGGCGCGAGAGGAGAGGGGATTAAGAGCGCTGCTTAAAGGAGCTGCAGAGACGGTTGCGAGCCGCAGCTAAAAGTGCGCACCCCAGACACAGGCATGAGATGCTAAGGCTGCTGCTGCCGCCACCAAGAAGCCTGTGTGCGAGCACAGGTCACTATCCACACCCCCATTCCGGGGAGCCTGTGCAGCCCGCCACTGCCAGGTTCCCGGGATCCAGGGACAATTTCCCCGGGAGAACGCACGGCGCGCCTCAGGCTGGTGCAATGTCACGCTGGCCTCTGCCACCGCAGGCTCGCCCCGCACTCCATGCCCATGTCTCCCCACGGCCTGAGTGAGCCAGAGCCGCCGAATCAGCGGCTACTTTAACCCAGTCCTGTCTGAGCAAAGAACAGACGCCCTCCAGTGACCTACATGCAGAGGCGGGGCCAAATCCAAAGCTGAACCCCGGGAGCTGTGCGAACAAAGAAGAGAAAGGGAAATTTCTCCCAACAGCCTCAGGAGCAGCGGATTAAATCTCCACAATCAACGTGTACCCTGCATCTCTGCAATATCTGAATAGATAATGAATCACCCCAATTAAGAAGGTGGACTTTGAGAGCAAGATTTATGATTTTTTCCTTTTCCTCTTTTTGTGAGTGTGTATGTGTATGCTTCCGTGTGAGATTTTGTCTGTATAGCTTTGTTTCCAACATTGTCCAAGGGTTCTATCCATCCGTCTTTTTTTGTTTTTAACTTTTTTTCTTAATATTTTTTATTTTAATAACTTTATTATATTTTATCTTGCTTTTATTTTACTTCATCTTTTCTTTCTTTTTCCTCTTCCTTCCCTCCTTCCTTCCTTCCTTCTTCCCTCCCTCCCTTTTCTTTCCTGCTTCCTTCCTTCCTTCCTTTCTTTCTTCTACTAATTCTTTCTTTCTAATTTTTCTCCCTTTTATTCTGAGCCGCGTGGATGAAAGGCTCTTGGTACTGCAGCCAGGAGTCAGTGCTGTGCCTCTGAGGTGGGAGAGCCAACTTCAGGACACTGGTCCACAAGAGACGTCCCAGCTCCACAGAATATCAAATGGCGAAAATCTCCCAGAGATCTCCAACTCAACACCAGCACCCAGCTTCACTCAACGACCAGCAAGCTACAGCACTGGACAACCTATGCCAACCATATAGCAAGACAGGAACACAACCCCACCCATTAGCAGAGAGGCTGCCTAAAAACATAAGGTCACAGACACCCTACAACACACCACCAGACATGGACCTGCCCACCATAAAGACAAGATCCAGCCTCATCCACCAGAACACAGGCACTAGTCCCCTCCACCAGGAAGCCTACACAGCCCACTGAACCAACCTTAGCCACTGGGGACAGACACCAAAAAGAACACGAACTACGAACCTGCAGTCTGCAAAAAGGAGACCCCAAACACAGTAAGATAAGCAGAATGAGAAGACAGAGAAACACACAGCAGATGAAGGAGCAAGATAAAAATGCACCAGATCTAACAAATGAAGAGGAAATAGGCAGTCTACCGGAAAAAGAGTTCAGAATAATGATAGTAAAGATGATCCAGAATCTTGGAAATAGAACAGACGAAATGCAAGAAACATTTAACAAGAACCTAGAAGAACTAAAGATGAAACAAACAATGATGAACAACACAATAAACGAAATGAAACAGACTCTAGATGGGATCAATAGCAGAATAACTGAGGCAGAAGAACGGATAAGTGACATGGAAGATAAAGTAGTGGAAATGACTACTGCAGAGCAGAATAAAGAAAAAAGAATTGAAAGAATTGAGGACAGTCTCAGAGACCTCTGGGACAACATTAAACGCACCAACACTCGAATTACAGAGGTTGCAGAAGAAGAAGAGAAAAAGAAAGGGATTGAGAAAATATTTGAAGAGATTATAGATGAAAACTTCCCTAATATGGGAAAGGAAATAGTTAATCAAGTCCAGGAAGCACAGAGAGCCCCATACAGGATAAATCCAAGGAGAAATACGCCAAGACACATATTAATCAAACTGTCAAAAATTAGACACAAAGAAAACGCATTAAAACCAGCAAAGGAAAAACAACATATAACACACAAGGGAATCCCCATAAGGTTAACAGCGGATCTTTCAGCAGAAACTCTGCAAGCCAGAAGGGACTGGCAGGACATATTTAAAGTGATGAAGGAGAAAAACCTGCAACCAAGATTACTCTACCCAGCAAGGATCTCATTCAGATTTGATGGGAGAAATGAAAACCTTTACAGACAAGCAAAAGCTGAGAGAGTTCAACGCCACCAAACCAGGTTTACAACAAATGCTAAAGGAACTTCTCTAGGCAAGAAACACAGAGAAGGAAAAGACCTACAACAGCGAACCCAAAACAATTAAGAAAATGGTAATAGGAACATACATATCGACAATTACCTTAAATGTAAATGGACTAAATGCTCCCACCAAAAGACACAGATTGGCTGAATGGATACAAAAACAAGGCCCATATATACGCTGTCTACAAGAGACCCACTTCAGACCTAGAGACACATACAGACAGAAAGTAAGGGGATGGAAAAAGATATTCCATGCAAATGGAAACCAAAAGAAAGCTGGAGTAGCAATTCTCATATCAGACAAAATAGACATAAAAATAAAAACTAATAGAAGAGACAAAGAAGGACACGACATAATGATCAAGGGATCAATCCAAGAAGAAGCTATAACAGTTGTAAATATTTATGCACCCAACATAGGAGCACCTCAATACATAAGGCAAATACTAGCAGCCATAAAAGGGGAAATCGACAGTAACACATTCATAGTAGGGGACTTCAACACCCCACTTTCACCAATGGACAGATCATCCAAAATGAAAATAAATAAGGAAACACAAGCTTTAAATGATACATTAAACAAAATGGACTTAATTGATATTTCTAGAACATTCCATCCAAAAACAACAGAATACACATTCTTCTCAAGTGCTCATGGAACATTCTCCAGGATAGATCATATCTTGGGTCACAAATCAAGTCTTGGTAAATTTAAGAAAACTGAAATTGTATCAAGTATCTTTTCAGACCACAACGCTATGAGACTAGATATCAATTACAGGAAAAGATCTGTCAAAAATACAAACACATGGAAGCTAAACAATACACTACTTAATAACGAAGTGATCACGGAGGAAATCAAAAAATACCTAGAAACAAATGACAATGGAGACACGACGACCCAAAACCTATGGGATACAGCTAAAGCAGTTCTAAGAGGGAAGTTTATAGCAATACAATCCTACCTTAAGAAACAGGAAACACCTCGAATAAACAAACTAACCTTGCACCTAAAGCAATGAGAGAAAGAAGAACCAAAAAACCCCAACGTTAGCAGAAGGAAAGAAATCATAAAAATCAGATCATAAATAAATGAAAAAGAAATGAAGGAAACGACAGCAAACATCAATAAAACTAAAAGCTGGTTCTTTGAGAAGATAAACAAAATTGATAAACCATTAGCCAGACTCATCAAGAAAAAAAGGCAGAAGACTCAAATCAATAGAATTAGAAATGAAAAAGGGGAAGTAACAACTGACACAGCAGAAATCTGAGACATTACTACAAGCAACTCTGTGCCAATAAAATGGACAACCTGGAAGAAATGGACAAATTCTTAGAAATGCACAACCTGCCAAGACTGAATCAGGAAGAAATAGAAAATATGAACAGACCAATCACAAGCACTGACATTGAAACTGTGATTAAAAATCTTCCAACAAACAAAAGCCCAGGACCCGATGGCTTCACAGGCGAATTCTATCAAACACTTAGAGAAGAGCTAACACCTATCCTTCTCAATCTCTTCCAAACTACAGCAGAGGCAGCAACAGTCCCAAACTCATTCTACTGAGGCCACCATCACCTTGATACCAAAACCAGACAAGGATGTCACAAAGAAGGAAAACTACAGGCCAATATCACTGATGAACACAGATGCAAAATCCTGAACAAAATACTAGCAAACAGAATCCAACAGCACATTAAAAGGATCATACACCATGATCAAGTGGGGTTTATTCCAGGAATGCAAGGATTCTTCAATATACGCAAATCAATCAATATGATTAACCATATTAACAAACTGAAGGAGAAAAACCATATAATCATCTCAACAGATGCCGAGAAAGGTTTCGAGAAAATTCAACACCCATTTATGATAAAAACCCTGCAGAATGTAGGCATAGAGGGAACTTTCATCAACATAATAAAGGCCATATATGACAAACCCACAGCCAACATCGTCCTCAACGGTGAGAAACTGAAAGCATTTCCACTAAGATCAGGAACAAGACAAGGTTGCCCACTCTCAGCACTATTATTCAACACAGTTTTGGAAGTTTTAGCCACAGCAATCAGATAAAAAAAGGAAATAAAAGGAATCCAAATTGGAAAAGAAGAAGTAAAGCTGTCACTGTTTGCAGGTGACATGATACTATACATAGAGAATCCTAAAGATGCCACCAGAAAACTACTAGAGCTAACCAATGAATTTGGTAAAGTAGCAGGATACAAAATTAATGCACAGAAATCTCTGGCATTCCTATACACTAATGATGAAAAATCTGAAAGTGAAATCAAGAAAACACTCCCATTTACCACTGCAACAAAAAGAATAAAATATCTAGGAATAAACCTACCTAAGGAGACAAAAGACCTGTATGCAGAAAATTATAAGACACTGATGAAAGAAATTAAAGATGATACAAATAGACGGAGAGATATACCATGTTCTTGGATTGGAAGAATCAACATTGTGAAAATGACTCTGCTACCCAAAGCAATCTACAGATTCAATGCAATCCCTATCAAACTACCACTGGCATTTTTCACAGAATTAGAACAAAAAATTTCACAATTTGTATGGAAACACAAAAGACCTCAAACAGCCAAAGGCATCTTGAGGACGAAAAACGGAGCTGGAGGAATCAGGCTCCCTGATTTCAGACTATACTACAAAGCTACAGTAATTAAGACAGTATGGTACTGGCACAAAAACAGAAAGATAGATCAATGGAACAGGATAGAAAGCCTAGAGATAAACCCACACACATATGGTCACCTTATCTTTGACAGAGTAGGCAGGAATGTACACTGGAGAACGGACAGCCTCTTCAATAAGTGGTGCTGGGAAAACTGGACAGATATATGTAAAAGTATGAGATTAGATCACTCCCTAACACCATACACAAGAATAAGCTCAAAACGGATTAAAGATCTAAATGTAAGGCCAGAAACTATCACATTCTTAGAGGAAAACATAGGCAGAACACTCTATGACATAAATCACAGGAAGATCCTTTTTGACCCCCCTCCTAGGGAAATGGAAATAAAAACAAAAATAAACAAATGGGACCTAATGAGACTTCAAAGCTTTTGCACAGCAAAGGAAACCATAAACACCACCAAAATACAACCCTCAGAATGGGAGAAAGTATTTGCAAATGAAGCAGCTGACAAAGGATTAACCTCCAAAATTTATAAGCAGCTCATGCAGCTCAATAACAAAAAAACAAACAACCCAATCCAAAAATGGGCAGAAGACCTAAGAAAACATTTCTCCAAAGAAGATATAGAGACTGCCAACAAACACATGAATGAGTGCTCAGCATCATTAATCATTAGAGAAATGCAAATCAAAACTGCAATGAGATATCATCTCACACCAGTCAGAATGGCCATCATCAAAAAATCTAGAAACAATAAATGCTGGAGAGGGTGTGGAGAAAAGGGAACACTCTTGCACTGCTGGTGGGAATGTGAATTGGTTCAGCCACTATGGAGAACAGTATGGAGGTTCCTTAAAAAACTACAAATAGAACTACCATATGACCCAGCAATCCCACTACTAGGTATATACCCTGAGGAAACCAGAATTCAGAAAGAGTCATGTACCAAAATGTTCATTGCAGCTCTATTTACAATAGCCCGGAGATGGAAACAACCTAAGTGCCCATCGTCGGATGAATGGATAAAGAAGATGTGGCACATATATACAATGGAATATTACTCAGCCATAAAAAGAAACGAAATTGAGCTATTTGTAATGAGGTGGATAGACCTAGAGTCTGTCATACAGAGTGAAGTAAGTCAGAAAGAGAAAGACAAATACCGTATGCTAACACATATATATGGAATTTAAGAAAAAAAAATGTCATGAAGAACCTAGGGGTAAGACAGGAATAAAGACACAGCCCTACTAGAGAATGGACTTGAGGACACGGGGAGGGGGAAGGGTAAGCTGTGACAAAGCGAGAGAGAGGCATGGACATATATACATTGCCAAATGTAAAATAGATAGCTAGTGGGAAGCAGCCCCATAGCACAGGAGATCAGCTCGGTGCTTTGTGACCGCCTGGAGGGGTGGGAGGGAGGGAGACGCAAGAGGGAAGAGATATGGGAACATATGTATATGTATAACTGATTCACTTTGTTATAAAGCAGAAACTAACACACCATTGTAAAGCAATTATACTCCAATAAGGATATTAAAAAAAAAAAAAGAACCTGCACTATAAAAAAACAAACAAGAAAAACAACTAATACTGTACTTTCTTTGGGTTATTTGTATGGAAATATGTTAATATAAATATTTCAGACATTACATGAAATTTCTAAAAATCTTATATGTTCTGGTATAATGTTGTGAGTCATAATTCTATTTATTACTTTAAAATGTATATCTCAGAAATAACTAAATTTCCATGTCAACTGCATTATTATGAACTTTCATCAAATCTTTAACCATGGTCATTTTTAAATCTTTTGTCATTTACAGACCTTTCTGGTGTACTCTGATGCTTTTGCAAAAATGTTCCTATAAAAGGGTTTCATCTTCAAGGAATTCATGGAAAAGACTCTGACAAGTACAGGTTTCTGGTAACTGACTGTACTGCTGAACTGAATGAATAAGCATTTTCAGACCTCTAATGGAAAGCTGATGAATTCATAAAAGTGCTAACAAAAGATCAAGATAAAAGAAAATTAATTACATGGGACTGAGTGAACTGATGAGGATGATTATAATTTTTGTGACTTTCTGTTTGAATAAAAAAAAAAATCCCATAAGGACTCAGAGGCAAAAAATATACAAATCAATTTTCACAGCAAAGTAAAGGAGCTGTTACAGTGGACGATTACTGGACTGAATGTCAATATTATGGCATGGTATGAGTGTGTTTCGTGTTTGGTAATTGCAATCACTGTTGCTTTTGTTGTGGTCCTCCATTTACAATGCTTGCTGTCAGTTTATTTATCTCTTGTAAAAATAAAATACAGTGTGTGGGGGTCGGGGAGGGAAGAAAAAAAGGGACCGGAAAGCAAATTATAATCATCATAAAACTCACTGAAACGGCTGTGAATTTAGGAGTATATGTAATAGGCCTGTAATATTAGAAAGGCATAATTGGGCAGGGGCGAGATGCTAAAAGTATTACAGGGTCTGCTGGGGAGAATTAAGTCAAAACAAAATCAACTGGACCAAGTATATAATTAGGTAGGCTGCAGGATAACCCTATGATGTGGACTCAAAAGTCAGCAGAGCCTCCAAGAGCCTGAAGCTTTCCTAGAAATTTAAGAAGTGTAATCCCCCCTACCTCTGGGTTTTTCATATGTTTACATCTTTATCTAGAAGTCCAAAGGGTTTGTGAGATGTCTGGAGCTTCATGGCTTCTCTAGAGAGCTTCAGCAGAGTTGATGGCATTTGGAAGACCCCTGAAATTCCCTGGATGCTGGCCAACTTAGAAATGTAGACTAGATGTCTTCCATGCATGTTAACTGTGTACTACAACAATGTTGCTCAAAGTGTGGACCTCAACCGACAGCAGCAGCAACATCTGGTAACTTAACAGAACTGGAGATTCTTAGGCCCCACGCCATGACTCCTGAAGCAGAAACTCTGGGGATGAGTCCCAGCATCTGTGTTTTAACAAACTCTCCAAGTAATTCTGATGCAACTGAAGTTTGAGAACCAGTGATCCAGAGCAAAATGGAAATGAAGTTCACTAGCCAGACTCTTGAAACACCCTTTATGATGGTTCACATTATTGATCTGTCAGAAGATAATGGAGTTGCTTTTCAGAATAACTCCCAGAAGAACTCTGGATAACGCGCAAGTAAGTTCATAAAGAACTATCACGGCTTTAGTGTAGATTATACTGTTAGCTGGTCCTTTATTCCATAAATAAATAGACTCTATAATTATATGGGAAAAAAATGGATTAGAGACCTAAATGTAAGACCAGACACTATAAAACTCTTAGTGGAAAACATAGGAAAAACAGTATTTGATATAAGTCACAGCAAGATCTTTTTTGATCCATCTCCTAGAGTAATGGAAATAAAAACAAAAATAAACAAATGGGACCTAATGAAACTTAAAAGCTGTTGCACAGCAAAGGAGAGTATAAACAAGACGAAAAAACAACCCTCAGAATGGGAGAAAATATTTGCAAACGAATCAACGGACAAAGGATTAATTTCCAGCATATATAATCAGCTCATGCAGCTCAATATTAAAGAAACAAACAACCAAATCCAAAAATGGGCAGAAGACCTAAACAGACATTTCTCCAAAGAAGGCATACAGATGGCCAAGAAGCACATGAAAAGCTGCTCAACATCACTAATTATTAGAGAAATGCAAATCAAAACTACAATGAGGTATCACCTCACACCAGTTAGAATGGGCTTCATCAGAAAATCTACAAATAACAAATGCCCGAGAGGGAGTGGAGAAAAGGGAACGCTCTTGCACTGTTAGTGGGAATGTAAACTGATACAGCCACTATGGAGAACAGTATGGAGGTTTCTTAAAAAACTAAAAATAGAATTACCACATGATCCAGCAATCCCACTACTGGGCATATACCCAGAGAAAACCATAATTCAAAAAGACACATGCACCCCAATGTTCACTGCAGCACTATTTACAACAGGCAGGTCATGGAAGCCACCTAAATGCCCATCGACAGATGAATGGATAAAGAAGATGTGGCACATATATACCATGGAATATTACTCAGCCATAAAAAGGAAGAAAACTGGGTCATTTGAGACGTGGATCTAGAGACTGTCATACAGAGTGAAGTCAGTCAGAAAGAGAAAAGCAAATATCGTATATTAATGCATATATGTGGAACCTAGAGAAACGGTACAGCTGATCCGGTCTGCAGGGCAGAAGTTGAGACACAGATGTAGAGAACAAACCTATGGACACCAAGGGGGGGAAACCGTGGTGGGGTGGGGATGGTGGTGTGCTGAATTGGGCGATTGGGATTGACATGTATACACTGATGTGTATAAAACTGATGACTAATAAGAACCTGCTGTATAAAAAAAATAGAAAAAACCTATTTATTAGATTTACAGACGTGTGCAATTAAAAAAACACACACACACACTACTGTTACCTTGAGGGAAAAAAAAAGGTACTTATGGTAAAACAGAAAAATGTGTTTTCAAGGTATCACATAGATTCATTTTTTTCTTTCCTGTCTCTCAGCTTCTACAACTGTCTTATTTAAGCCACTCTATTAATATATAATATATGCCACTGCCTTTATTGTCTTTTCCCGACGTTTTTTCACTCTTCAATATTTATGTTGTTTAACTTTCCACTGTTCTAAATCATTAATAACTTGCCTCAGCCTCATATCAGCCTGGGGAGTGTTTTACAGAGCAGTGGGATTAAAAACTCATGGTGAATCAAGAAGACAGACAGAAGAAGGGACGTGAATTCTCAAGTCACGTTTTCATTTAGTATCTAGATTATGCTACTTTTCCTAAGCTCCTTAGGCCTTCATATTCTGCCTGCTTTCAGAGGCCCCATCTTATAACTTGGGATAGTTATCATGGAGTGATGAAAACCACAAATCTCAGTAATGGGATGTTGGCATGCAGGGAGATGCTAGATTCAACACAGTACCTTGCCAGACTTCGGGCTGACATCAGGTCAGCAGCTATATTTGAACTTATCCAAAATCCTTCTCAGGCCCTCACTCTTTCAGCTAAGAAAGTCTAGTCATCCCACCTATTCTTTTTTCTCTTTTTTTAAAATTTATTTATTTTTGGCTGAGTTGGGTCTTTGTTGCTGTGCGCAGGCTTTCTCTAGTTGCGGTGAGTGGGGGCTACTCTTCGTTGCGGTTCTCGGGCTTCTCATTGCGGTGGCTTCTCTTGTTACAGAGCGTGGGCTCTATGCATGCGGGCTTCAGGAGTTGTGGTGCGTGGGCTTAGTTGCTCCGTGGCATGTGGGATCTTCCCGGACCAGGGCTTGAACCCGTGTCCCCTGCATTGGCAGGTGGATTCTTAACCACTGCGCCACCAGGGAAGCCCCCACCTATTCTTAAACCGAAGATTTTAGGAATTTTCTGCAGAACATGTTAGTGAAAGATCATCATTGGAGGACACATAATTTTTAAAGAAAAATACAAGAAAGCTATTTAATGCTTCTTATGTTACTTAATTAAGGCAGTTTCAGAACTTTTCCTTTCTAAGACTTAAACCTACAGAAACACTTGAAAGAGTGAGGGTGAAAATATACATATACAAACAAACACAGAGATGAACAATGCAACACTGACATAGCAACAAATGAGTTAATCTAAATTCCCTTCAGTGGAGAGCTGGTTAAATATAGCATATCCATTTAGATGTTAGAAATAAAGAAGCAGATCTACCATATGATCCAGCAATCCCACTCCTGGGCATATATCCAGAGAAAACCATAATCTGAAAAGATACATGCACCCCAATGTTCACTGCAGCACCATTTACAATAGCCAGGACATGGAAGCAACCTAAATGTCCATTAACAGAGGAATGGATAAAGAAATGGAGTATTACAATGGAGTATTACTCAGCCATGAAAAAGAATGAAATAATGCCACTTGCAGCAACATGGATGGACCTAGAGATTGTCATACTGAGTGAAGTCAGACAGAGAAAGACAAGTATCATATGATATCGCTTATATGTGGAATCGAAAAAGGGTACAAATGAACTTATCTACAAAACAGAAATAGTTACAGATGTAGAAAACAAACTTACCAGGAGGTAAGGGTGGGGTGGAAGGATAAATTGGAAGACTGGGACTGACATATATATACCACTATATATAAAATAGATAACTAATAAGGACCTACTGTGTAGCACAGGGGACTCTACTCAATACTCTGTAATGGCCTATATGGGGAAAGAATGTAAAAAAGAGTGGGTATGTATATGTGTGTATGTGTGTGTGTATATATATATATATATATATATAAAACTGATTCACTTTGCTGCACACCTGAAACTAACACAACACTGTAAATCAACTACACTCCAATAAAAATTAAGAAAAAAGAAAGATTTGTTTGACATAGAAGATGTCTGTGATACATTTTTAAGAGACAAAATTTTTATATATACACACATATTTTACAAATTAGAATGTTACTCAAATTTTTTAAATATTTTAAAGAATTGAAGATCATGTACTTTCATTTACAAGCAAATTGTCAACTTCTGGAAAGCACAAAAAATATCAAAAGTAATCAAAAGATCAGCATCTATCATAATAGCACACCGCCACTTAACTTCTGTCAATCTACTTCTCTGAGACTATCAGTTTGCATTACTTGCCCAAATGATTAATGAAAGAGCAACAAAAGAGTTAAGTGTAAAGTGCTTTTTTAAAAAACGAAGGAAAAAAATCCTTATTTCAAAAAAATTCGTGTTAATTTCTTAATGGTCTCTGGATGAATATTTGAGAGATGCAAAAACAGGGCAGGGTTTGGTATTTTGCAACTTTTCGCTATTTTTCCCCTTTTAAAGGAGGCACAGTGCTCTACCACGGTTTTGGAAACCCTCAGAGTTATTTAGCTTTCAAGTGAGGCTTCCCGAAATTAGGTCTGTGCCAATTAGAATTTTTCTAAGGCAAAATAGGAAAAGTCATTACCCAGTAGAAAGTTGAAAGGTGTAGAGGAAAAAGAGAGTGAACTCAGATGATTACAGGAAGCTGAAGAAGTCCTCATACTTGACGCACAAGAGAAGCGGGAGAAATAAACTGGAAAACTGAAAGGGTTAAGCACAGCCTTTCTAGGTCTCACATGTGCAGTAGCAATCTGATGGCGAAGAGTGGTAAGGAACCTTAGGTAAGCTCTCTGATAAGGACTCGGAGGCCCTACAGATCAACGACATTAAGGGAGCCTCCTCTTCTACAGGATTCTTTCTATCTCACCTTCTCCGTCTTGCCCTGGAACACTCTTCAGCACCTGCTACAGTTCATTGTCTCTTGATTACTTTACGGATCTACATCCTGTCTCCCCAGCTAGATGGAGGCTCCTTTGAGATCAGGAAGAATATGACTTCCCCACCTTCCCTGAAGCACAAGTGCAACACTGAACAGGTGGAAGGTCCTCAGTAATACACTTAGTGACCCACATGATCAGCAGGTACTAGTCGGGAGAAACACTCTTCTACTGCCGTCTCTGTATGACCATCCACTTCTGAGTACTGAACTTCACAAGCCTGACAAAATTTTCTTCTTTCCAAGTAACTGTCCTTCCAAACTAAGGTTCTTTCCTTAGCACAGTCTATTTTTGTTGGTTTGGCAAACATGTACTGACGTGAAATTAGCATTAATGTTTCAGGAAAATATCCCTGGATCCTACGTATATTTGGGGAAGCTGGTTTCCCTTGGTTTAAGGTTGAAAATTGTCTTTGTAAAGAATGAAATTGGGAAATGATCCAAAAACAAAAAAAAACCCGCAAAGATTGAAATCCATAAATACCAGTAGCTTAGTGTTAAAAAAAAAAAAAAACTAAGGGCTTCTAAACTAAACACTTTCATTGTCCACACTAAAATATTTTATTTACCATTAATCAAGTAAGTACAGTTGACCCTTGAATAACATGGGGGTTGGCTGCCAACCCCCATCATGCAGTGAAAATCTGAGTATAACTTTACAGCTGGCGCTCCATATCCCCTGTGTCCTTGGTTCTGCATCTGTGGATTCAACCAACGGTGGACTGTGTGGTATAGCAGTGCATACTCAGATTTTTTTCAGTAATATAAGTGGACCCTCAAGATTCAAACCTGTATTGTTCAAGCGTCAACTATATACCCAAATGTTCTTTTCTTAAAATAATGTGTAATTATTAAGCATGAAAGGTGGCTGAGGTACAGACAAATCACCTGACTTGTGTTCACACCCTTAGCTAATGCCAGAGGTGGTTCCGTCTCAGTTTTCAGTTTTGGAGAACATGTACCTGGTACCCTCCTAGAAGAGGCAATAAGAACTCCAGCTAACGTTTCTGATTGTCTGGATTCTGAAATACCTGGCTCTTTGTGTGAGTTGAGCTAATTTAATTTTACCATACGTGCGTGCGTGTGTGTGTGTGTGTGTGTGTGTGTGTGTGTGTGTGTGAGAGAGAGAGAGAGAGACCTTTTCTATTTCCTACTAGTAGGATAGGGAGATTTGTGTCTAGTTGCTACCCGATATGACAACTGTTTTCAACACAAGGAAAGGAATTCAGGTGAGTTTGTTTCTAGGTGGCTCCTTTGATTTTTTAAAAGCAGTCTACTTAGAACCGTTAATGTGGGATGATACTGTTCTTTTCCCTATCTCATGTAGGTATCACAGTTCCCCAATCTGATGTTAAGGCACCCGGTGTGTCTAAGAGGGGCCAGAAGTCTTTTTTTAAAATGCAGATTTGGATTGTGTCTAATGTTACAACTCTCACCCCACGAATCACAGTGAATCCTACCCAAATAGACCTATGGACTTTTCTCTCTTAACTATGGGTCTCAGCCATTCTTTTCTTACAGGGAAATTCCCCAGTGAATGGTCACTTCATTTTGAGGCCACAATTAGTCAAATCCTCCTCCTCCCTTCCCTAACACGCTTTCCTTCCTTTTTATTCCGAAGAAGTAACTGAGTCTTACACCTTGAGTGGAGTATGGGAGCCAGGAATAAAAGTAATTATTTAAGTACTTAGCAGATACCTAACCTAACCCTTTCTTTATAGTAAATTACACATAAAGAATATGAAATTCAGGTGAATCAACCATTACTGAGTGCCTACCAGGAAGGTTAAGTTGTGCAGGACTGCAGAAATAAGTGATAGAGCTGGAATCTGAACCTCACTCTCTGAATTCCAGGATTTTATCCTTTTGGTCACAATGACTCTGCCTTTCCACCCTGGGCAAGTTTCATAAGCAATTAGAATATCACCAACCGAAGGATCACAATTTCAAATCCACCCAATTCCCATAACTATTGGGACACAACGCAAGAGAGGACCCCTCCCTCTAGTCATGCCCTTTGCAGTGTAACTCTGCGGCTCCTGCACCTCCTGCCTGAATCTTGACCTGGACTTATAACTTGCTTTGACCAATAGAACCTTTGATAATAGGTAGAAACAAGTCTAGGCCTTCAGAAGCTTTGCATGCTTCTGCTGGTTCTTTTGGAGCCCTGCTGGTACACTCTGAATAAGCTCTGGAGAGCCTGTTGGATAATGAGACATGGCTGTCAGTCTTCATCACTACAGTCAACCAGCCAGCTGCCACAGACACACTGAGTGAGCCCAGCCGAAATCAGCTGAGCCCGGCCAGATCAGCAGAACTGCCCAGCTGACCTGAAGACTCATGAGGGAAAAAAAAATGGTTATTATTTTAAAGGCATTAAATTTGGGGACGGTTTGTTATAGAGCAAGTACTATCTGATACAGCTATCAAACAAATTCACCTTGAGAAAGCAGAGAAAGTGAAACAAAGTTGCTCCTGACAGATGGCTCCAACACGGAAAAGCCTGTTGAAATATAATAAATTTAGATTTCAACATGAACAATTAGGTATTTGAAAATCTACACCCAGAAAGTAAAGTCCTTTTAATTGTGAGGTTTAATTCATTTTGAATCATTAAAAAACTATTTTCTTAAAGTCCCTCTTCGAAGAGGTAGGAACTTTATACTGTCATATGACTTTTAGAGAGTTAATATCCTCTTTAACAAGAAGCTACAGATACATAAAGAGATCAGATGACAGAAGCAATGAACTTTACTTATAAAAGCGCAAAGGTTTGTCAAGACGTGAGAGGACTGCTCTTCTTCAGACAATTATCCTGATTTACCTTAACGGAGTTCCTAAGAGGTTCAAGTAGCGGAAGAGTGACTCAGAGTAGAGCAGCGTGGTGGGGAGGGAGGACGGAGTGGAGAGGGAGCCAGAAGGGAAGCACTCTGCACTCATTTTAACAAAACATCCATCGCATGGGCATTTCTCAGCTCCTCTTCAAACTTACGGCCAAAAAAATCTGATAACGGTACCCGAGGTGAAAGGCTCCACTATGTAACTATAATTACTTAGTTTGAAAGTTAAGATCACGATGAAGCTAGTTTAAGAATTACCTTAATTAAAAACAGCTTATGAATAGCATGGTACGGCATAATGGACACAGTCCTCAAGCAGGAACCTTTGGCATTTAAGGAGCTGTCTAATCTTAGCCATGTCCCTAAAATTCGCTAACAGTTCACAAGTGCTTTACAACTGCCAGACACTGTGCTATGGGGTTTATGCCCAGTATCTCACTGTGCCCATTTTAAAGGTGAGGGAACTGAGGGCTTACAGGGTTACAAACTTGCTCAAGGTCACACAACTGTTAAACAGTCATACCCAGAGAATTTGACTGCAGAGTCCTAATTCTTACCCACAGTACTGTCCTAACTGTACTTGGCCTTAGTTTCCTCATATGAAAAGTGAGGACTGGACAGAAAGACTGGCTTCCGCTGAAGTGAATGACAGGAGCACACTCCTTGGTGGTTTGTGTTTTAGGTAGTGATGGGGATTGGCACCCTTCCTGAACAAGGAATGTGCCCTTGGAGTACATGCCAACATTAACTACTCTGTCTATTCCTTTGCTGCTGCACACAGATACAGAAACGGTGAAGCTAGTTTGGGAAACAGGTCTATCACCAACAAGCAGTCACCCTGGTTAGTTTGCTGCCTCCCAGCAAAGGTCTGGCTGCCTTTGGGCTTTCTCTTCAGTGCCTGGCAGAACTGGCACTAAATGCTGAATGAACAGAAAAATACTCCACAGCCTCTGCTGGAAAGAGCCGGAAATTGGACACCATTGTTTTAACATTTCCTACAAATATTTTAAATGTAACATCCATAAGACCATAAGCTTCACAAAGACAGAAACAACGCTGGCCTTGCTCGCTGCTGTATCCTTTGCAACTTGACTGTGCCTTGCATATAGTAACTGCTGAACACAAATGTTGTTACTGTTATTGCTGGTACTGGATTCTTACAGTTCCAAATTTGCCCTGAAAGGGGTAAAATATATGACTAAAGGTAAAACCACGTTATTTGCTCTCCTTCTCTGTGGTTCTTTGTTTAAAAAGCCAACCTAAATTGAGTATCTTAAGTGCTAAGTGCTGTAGCATTAGCTTTGCTTGTCTCAAAAGAATGGATCTAGTTGAAGACATAAATAATAAAGAAAGAAAACAGTATTAATCCAACAAATAGTCATTGGGCACCTACTATGTGCTGTATCACTGACTTAGGTATAAAAACCTGTATGGTTAGGAGTTGCCACTGGATACCGTCAGATGAAGGAAGAGGCTGCTACGGGCTGGGCTACATAAAGGAAAGTGTACAAAGCGAGTGGGCATCAAACTGGTCTAGAGGGTTACACAATGTTAAAAGCAGAGAGCATGAGGCTGAATTCCAGACTGCAGTAGTCCTCAGCTACATCATATGGCACGCTGGTATGTTGTGATCAATTTTAGGATTTGTGGCAAGGAATCTGTTATTAATAATGATTTACGTATTTTCATTATAAAGTAAAAACACTGCCAGCTTAGAATGATTTGCTGTAATCCTTGTGAAAAGTAATTTGGAAATACCTGTCAAAAATGTTAAGTGTATATACCCTTGACTCAGCAAACCAACTTTGGGGGGATCTATGTTTAGAAACAAAGTTGCTATCTGTAAGGATACATAGAAAAGGGTGTTTATTGCAGTCTTGTTTGTAGTGGCAAAAATCATGAAACAACCTGAATGGAACACTGTACAGCTAATTAAAAAGAATGGGATCTACATCTGTTTATCTGGAAGGATGTTCAGAGTGTACTGTTAGAAGAGCAGGCTGCAGAGAAACTGGTATGTGATGATCCTATTCTTGTTTAAAAACAAACAACCCAGAACGCTTTATATGTGCGTGTGTATGCTTATATGATTATACAGAAATGTGGAAGATAAGGGGAAACAGGAAAGGAAAGGAAGGAAGAAAGAGGAAAGGAGAGACAATGAAGAAAAGTTTATTAAATTTTCTTGGTATAATTTTGCTGAAGGGAATGAACACATCATTTCTGTAAATTTTGAAAAGGCATTTGTGAAAATAGTAATAAACAAAAACAATCTTTAAAAGAGCCAATTCACAGACTATCCTATGATCTCAGTTACACTCAGATGTGCTTTCCTGGGTATGATAGATCAGGATACAGCTGCATGAATTGTGCATAACCCACGTTCTCCAAGGGTTCTGGAGTATCCACGTGTCTGCTATTTGGCGTATGGGTTGTGGTGGAAGGAAGATGGAGAACCACAATGCTATAAGTAACAGAATCACAGACATTTTTTGATTAGGGGAATAAGAGTGAAAGCAGTGTTGCAGTCAATTTGAACTAGGGTATGGCCAGTTTTTCTTGTTTTTTGTTTTTCTGTTGTGCTGGCTTCTCCGGGAACAGAAACTTAATTCCCTCCTGGTTTCCTGCCGTTGTCTCTTACTCCCAACCCAGTGTCAGGGTCTTTGTGGTCTCACAAGCATGTTTCTTATTATCCACTTCAATATTTTCAACTAAACTTGAAAGACTGATTAAGATCTCAAACTTAGGGTTTCTTCCTTTCTTTCTGAATTTAAATAACTAAATTAAATCTAGTTGTGTTGTTGTTCCATTTAGGATTTCACTTTGACTATTGAGAACGTTTATATATTTTAAAGACTGGCTTCAACAACAGTCTCTCATATTTATGATATTCTGTTCTCTCTCTTCTACCCTAGTTGACTTGACAGCATTTACTACTCTCTCCCGCCCCAATTTAAAATTGTTGTCTCCTAATTCTCCAGCTATTCATTATCTTTTGCGGCTGCTCTCTTTGGATGCCTTCCAGAGCACTGTCCTTGGTCCTCCCCTCTTTTTTTTCCTGAATACTAAAGCAGTTCATTCTTAAATGACCACATCTGATTTTCTGGCTTTGGTTAATACCTACTTACCTTACATTTTCTCTTTTCTGTGACTGTCTTTACCATATTAGGGTGAACTCTCCTGCCACTCTTAGTAGAAGAGATAACTTATCTTACTAACTCTGAAGTGCTGCTATATACCATAGAACGATAATTTGGAAGAGTTATAAATAAGATAAAATTATTAATAAGTTATTCATTTGATTAATAAGATTAATAAGATAAAATAAGATACCTCCTCTCTTGGAGTATTCAGTCATTATACACACAGTTATCTGAAAAATGGGCAAATTGATTTCTTGCCTGACTTGTCTAGATAAATCAACACAAATGTATACATTAGACGTCTGCAAGCATAACCTCTATGCTTAAACAAGTGAAAAACATAAAGATGAAAGCTACAAAAGGTTACTAGCTTAAGCAGGATAAACTTTAAAAAGCCAAACCTCAAACTCTTCATTTCAAAGCTTTGGTTACCCTAATTTGTTCAATGGTAAATGTACCAGAGTTGTTGTAAGACACTGTGAAAGAGCAATTCCTTTCAAAGTCTTAGAGCAAATTTAAAGGCTGACAACAATTAAAAATAAAATTCTTTACGTACACTTTGTCTCCGGATACATAAGCACTCATCCATCTTAAAACCTGTCTCCTATCTGGAGAAGATAACCTGGGCTATCATCTCTCTCAGTGATACTGTCTGCTGACATTTCCTTTCTCTGGAAAGACAGGAGTGCAATCCATCCTTATACATCTTAGGTTATATGTCAAGTTTGTTTATTCATACATTCAACGTGTATTTATTGAGGTCTTACTATGTGCCAGACACTCTTCGATTTGCTGGGATATAGGAATAAGCAAGGCAGACAACATCACTGCTCTTATGGAACTTAGATTTCAGCGGGTGAGCAGATAAGACACAAACAGTTAGGTATATAATGTTGAGGGGAAGGGAAGAGTATGTGAAGGATGCTACTATTTCAGATAAAGCAGTCAGAGCGGCCTCTCTTAGGAGGTGACGTTTAAGTGGAGACCTAAATAAAGCGAGAGAAAGAGCCATGGAGATATCTGGGAGGAGAACGTACCCAGGCATGAAGTGCACCAGGGGACCTAAAAAGAGGATTATGCTTCTTCTAGAGAGTTAGGAGATATTCCTAAGTGACTAGAAGAAAAAGAAAGTCTTACACCAAGGGGGTATAACCCGAGGTTATGCACTAAGCATGCAAAGCATGTTTTCTCCCTGTCTTATATAATGTACAGGATGACAACACTGTACCTATTAGTTTCCTCCACAGGTGACGAAGTCTCCTGCTGGCTCATTCCCAACTCCTCATTCCTCATCTACTCAGCTCATTCTTTCCATCTGTCTCAGCCTCCTTGTTACCGCCTTTTTATTCCAAATAAATGAATCAACTCCTGTTTCCCATGCATCCACACACTCACCTCCTCTATGAAGTTTCAGTTATGCCTTCTGGGGTAAGTGGACATTTCAAAAAGCAAAATGGATGTGGAAAGTTGTGGGGTGGGGTGCAGCGGGAGGCAGGGTGGAACAGGTATGAAGATCTCGAGAAGATCTGTGAAGTTGCGGTTGGGGATATTTCTCTTCTTTATCTCTGGATGCCCAGTGCCTAGCTCAGTAAGTGTTTGCTGCTGCCAGGGCAGTTGGAAGGACCTTTGAGATGTTGTAGTTAACCTCCCACTCCACCCACCTCAAGAATTCCCTTCCTAGGACAGGCCTTTGTGGCTCGTCCACCTATGAACACAGTGTAACTAGGCTGCTTATATATTTCCCAGTATTCATACAGAAGCACTTAGGCATTAGAAAAATCAGATTCAACCAGACACTGGAACTGGCATTTAGAACTTCCATTTTCTTCTTCCATGGATTTCTTAGTTCTAACTTTTTCTTCCGGCTTCTCTGTTTTCTCTTTCAAATAGTGTCTTTGGTACCCCCAAAGCACCGCAGAGTCTTGTTAAGTGATTAACATCTTGTTAAGCGATTATTATCCTGTTAAATGATTATCATCAGTTAAAGGATCACTTATCCCTAATATATTAAATTAGAGATTATTTCACCTATTTTTCTTACCTTTCCTTTAGAAACATTTCTTCTTAGATTATATTCAAAACCTAGTACCCACAGACTGCACCGACACCAGCCCACTGTATGTGTTTAGTGATAAGAAACTGCCACTTAACGTGTTTCTGTACTTGGTTCTTTGTTATCTAAAGAGATTTATCTCTTTGGTTTAATCCACTAAATTTTTCTGCAGTTTTTTCCAACCACTTTATCAAAAAGAAAAAAGTTAGTAAATAAAGCCAAATGAGCTTCATAATTCTCCCAAATTTATGAACTTAGGATAAATTTTGGTATTCATTATAGGCAGAAGCTCTTCTTCTCACAGCTTTTCAAATTAAAGTTTCTTAACGACGAAGAATCTTTGCGTACTTGATTTTACAAGAATACCAGACAGTAAAACAGAAAGGGGGGTATTCTGGCATTTATTTAAAAAAAGATAACAATGTGATTGAAGTTATCAGTATGGCTATTAAGTTTAGATGGCATTGAAAAGCTAACAAAAACCCCAAACTGAAAAATATATCAACGTAAAAAAGTGATCTTGGCACTACAAAGTTTTAAATATATTAGTCCTTATAAAACTGGGATCTATGACCCTTCAGGGACTATACATAGTAGACACTGAAAAAGTCTTAGTGCTTGATAAATAGGAAATACCTCCATAGGCACAGACGTCCCAATGTACTTAAGCCAGTGAGGGTCATGCTGGTTTGAGCTCAGCAGACTTTGCAGAGCTTTAAGAATTCCACGTTGAATTTTTATAGTACTTTTTAATTTTCAAAGTAAACAACCATGCATAAAACTCGCACGCAAGAATGCTGGGTGCTCTCACTATTTTACAGAAGCTGAAACTGTGACAGGGAGCCGTAAGTGACTATACAAATATATGCAAGACAGCAGAGAGGCATGTTCCCATTTCTCCTTTATATATTGCTTAAAAATTCACTGATGACAAATAAAAATTATTAAAGATCCAAGAGGGATTTCTAACACAATATCAAATATTTCCCGTCAGATCAATATTAAGTATTCCTATGTTTTTCTTTTTTTTTTTTAAATGTCTCAAATTTCCCCAGCTATAAAATTAAGGTAAATAACAGCTGCCTTCAATACTACAAAGCTAAGGACAGAATCAGTAACAATATAGAAGCCAGAATTAAAAATCTTCATAGGACTGTTAAGAGGTTTAAATGAGATGAATGCATACAAAGTCCTTAGCATAGTGGTGCCACAAAATTAAGGATTTTTAATACTCTTTCTTCCTAAGATTTTTAAGGTTAAAAATATATAGGAAAGAATATGGATAATATAGTTAACTTCAAAGTAACTTTCATAGAATACCTGCCTAATCTGTATTATGTTTCAGATCTCTACAACTAGAGACTAGATGTTGAGAGAAGCCTGCTGAGGAGCTTAGACTATTGAGAATTAGGTATTCAAAGTGTGATACCACTAACTAATTCTGTGATCTTTCTCTAGACACTTTCTATAGGTCTCATTTCCTCATCTCAGAAATGAGAGTGTGGGGAGTAGATGAGCTCTCAACTCCCTTTAAGCTCTAATCTAAAATCATTGTACCAAACATAGAAAGCAAGCTTTGAGAACCCAAGAGCCCCACCTCTCTGGCTCTACCAACAACAGTGTTTACATATTATTTTCTATGTACCACCAACTACGCTATTTTAAATTATTTTTTCATAAAAATACCAAATCTGGGTTCATTCTTGTCTTGTACTTCTTGATAATGTACAAAGACCCAGTTTTAGTATATCATTCCCTACCCCAGTTGCCTCCTTCACTAGAACAATAGGTTAAGAAGATTGTAGAATTTTAGAAACAGAAGTACACACACGTTTTGAAAATAATTCATATATAATTGTAAAGAAAATATTTTGACTCTAAAACACCTAATTACTCAAGGTCATAGACTGGTTCAGCTCAGCCTTAGAACTCAAGTCTTCTAATTTTTAGTCTAGTTCCTTCTACTATTTCTACTACTGAATAACTAAATTGTTTGGAAGGGATTTGAAGATTAAAAAAAAAACACCAAATTTGCAATTTATATCATCTTAAAATTAAGAAAACCCTTATCCCCAATAATTACAAAAGCACAAAAACATTAAAACAACAACAAAGTAAAAGTGTCCATAGCGAACCGGTAGAGCTTTAAAGTTCAACATGTGACGATCATAAGGTCATAAGTCACTGCATTGCCCCAACTAGCATGAAATAATAAAGCATGTACTAAGTTAGATGTCATTTCACAATAGCTTTAAAAAATTGGCTATCAAATATACTTTCATAATAGCCACAGCTAAATATTAAGAATAATTATGAAATCAACTAGAATAAAGGTTAATTTTATTGTAAAAAGAAAAGTTAACATTTATTTCAACAAACTGTATGTCCTAAACACTGCATGCTTAAGTTGAACTCTCAAATTGTTAAAAAAATAAAAATTCAATGTAAGATAACGTGCTAAACATTTACAACTAATCATATCATTAAACCTTTCTCTCTCCACAGATATTTTTGGAGCGCTAACAGCGTGAATGAAAAAAATTCTAAAATAAGAGGCTTTCACTAAATTTGTTGTATTATAGATATTTTCAATCTTGCTGAAACTTGCTCAAAAGAGAAAAAGTTTTAAAGCACTCAAAATTCATATTTGAGTTACTCTGGAAAAGTATGTTTAAGCATGCAGCTCTAGTAAGATAAGTCATTAATATTTAAACTGGCCCAGAGATAAAATGAGGTGATGACACATTTCCATTCAAAATAATTGGCTTTAAGGACCATATTGCAATATAAATAGTTTAAATGACCATCTGGAAATTGCAGAATCCCATAATTTATTATATATATGTAACATAAATAAGAACTTATTTCCTTAATATCCCAGCAGATAAATACGCAACCCATGGAAATATATTACTGAAGAAGAGGGTTGTACTCCACAGTCAGATGACAGCGTATGTCAAAGTGCACTAGGAAATATAAAGTGGTTATATCAACATAACACATCATCATTGTTTCAACTACATGCCAGTAATTAGATTTTTACTGATTAAATAGCAGCCTATAAAAACGGGGAAAATATGAACTTGATCTTAGCTGAAATAATCTAAAAGGAATTAAAATTTCCATTCCATCTTCTTTTTTTTTTTGGTAATAAAGTATAGCAAAAGACAACAACGTAATCCTATAAACATCAGGGTTATAGTGCCACAATTAGCTTTAGACTTTTACCTCAAATAAAAGAAACTAAATTGTAATCCTGAAACACAGCCCTAAATTTATCTTTTTTTAGTCCTCTGACTTCATAACAGCTGATCCAAACTGTTGGTTTTCGGAACTGCTCTTGATGTTTCTAAACTTATCTTCCACCTTTTCCACATCTCCACCACCCCTCCCTCTCCTGCCTGCCTTCCCCCAATACCCTTTAATTTACAAACTCCACTGGAAACCCGTATTCAAGGGACATTTGTGACGGTAGTGAGGAATAAAAAGGCAACCTGTCAAAATTAGGTGTTTGGGGGTTGAAATCACTCTCTACAACTAATTTTTGAACCGCTGTAAAACTGCTTACTTTCTAAAATATAACTTACTGGGTAAAGTCAATACAAAAATTACCATTAAAACTCACACTCTAATCCAGGTTAACATAAAAATGATCACGCACAATTCAAAGAGAGAGGAACACTTAACAGATCTTTTCTTTTTTTTTTCCCCCTAAATGGAAGTTCCCCATAAGAATATTTTTATTTACTTGAAAAAACAAAACACGAGTAGAACAAGCCAGAAGGAAATGAGAGCAGCTGGCTCTCTCTGAAATTACAGAAATAAGGAGAGCATGGGCTTTTAAACACTTCTATAAAGGTCAATAAGTAGTTGATTTTTTTCAGTTATAGTTTAATTCAACAAAATATTTCTTGAAAATTCTTTTGCAACACGATTTACCAACATACATTTTCCGTGACTCAGAAATATGGAAGCAAGTGCCCATTAATTTGGCAAATACCTGTAAAAACGGCATTACACAATTACCAGGATGTCCTCAGAAGGGTAAATGCTATTAGGCACAAACCTATTCTGTCTATTTAATTTGCTCAGATAAACAGTAGTACATAATGAGAACTTACTGCTCAGTAACATTAGGTGTGATCTTAAAAGTAAGAAAAAGTGGGTTTTAAGAAATATGCCCCAGGCTTATTTTAAACCCAACGTAAATTAAGATTTCCTAACAACTAGCCTATTTCAATCACCTGTAGGCCAGAGTGGATTAAGACTTATAATCAACCAATTAATACAGATGTTCTTTCACATTAGTCACTCATACTAAAATAAACCCTTTTGATTCAATCTCTCCTTCACTAAAATCTCAAAAAGCCCCTAAAGTGATCTCTACACACATATGAATATAACTACTATTACAATTTGCATTTAAGCTACATTTATGGAAGGTATGTTTCAGAATAGGTCTTTCATAAAATTTATAAACAGTCAACATAATATTGAAAGTCGCCAGATTAACTAAAATATCTGTAACATCAATAGATAAAACCAAAACAGCATTATAATACAAATTATTTTATCAGTTATAAAAATATAATGGAATAGCCAAAGAAACATCACAAGAAGTAATTTCAATAAAATCTGACCACACGCTAATCACACATTTCTATACTGGAGTCATTCCACACTAAATTGACACACCTGAATACACAATGTGTTTTACCTTGTGTTTTTTTTTTCCTTTTACTAATAATATAACCATAAAGAAGTAGAGGGTTTTAAAAAAAGGAAAAGATTATCATAAAGCTAAAAATACACAAAGAGCCAAAAGCAAATCTCCTTTAACATTCAGAAATCGTTTTATGAGTGAATATCAGAAACATTAAGGTTAAAAAAGACACTGAAATACTCACTGTCAGAACCTTTGGAAGGAGAGGAAAAAGGTAGGAAGTAAAGAAAGTATCCATGAAAAAGGGGGAAAATCAATAAAAATCTCTTCTTTATGCCTCCCTTCTCTGAGAAAACATTCAACATGATGTTAATAAGAAAAATGAAAAAGGGACAGAATTTGCTTCACTCATCCTGTGCTTGTACAGGTCTTCATTTGCATTATGTTAATAAAATTAGACACAGGTGCAATTAATAATGAGCTGTTAAAATCTACATAAATTTTCATAGCTTCATTAAATGGCAACCAACAGAGCCCTCAACTCCACCTAAGACTGAATTTACAAATTCATCTTGCATCATTCTTTCTCTCCCATAATCATACCCTTCAGAAAACGATCAACTTTTTAATACTAAAGTTTCAACATAATCCCAATAAAAGCTCTAATTCCACCTGAAACCATTTACTTCTTTGCCTCTTTTCAGCAGTTTCACCATTAATGCTCAAGTGAAACAATGCTGAAAATCAAATCATGCGGAAATCTGCCTTCATCAATGTTACACGTTTATGCTAAATTTACTGAATTTCAGAATTTAAAAAGCATATTAAGGTAGAATGGCTAGTTCGTTTTACCTAAAGAATGTATTTGAGTATCAATAAGGTTTCTCTTGTTTTACTATCAACGAACTTAAACCTTAAAAAAAAAAACTTTACTATGCTCAATCATGACACTCATAATTTTACAATTTAACGTAATAACTGGATGTTGTGCTATGTTGACACATCAGAAGGAATTGCCTTCCCTCCCAAAACAGAGTGTTGTAAAGTGTCTTTTTTCAAGCATACTGAGAAAAAGCAATTTTAGGTGACATCTTAAAAAGTCAAATTACAATTTTTGCTTTAAAAAAACTTAAATAGAATGCAAGTTTTTAGTGGATTTAATATTTCTGTATCTAAATTCAGAAAGTCAGTATTCAGTATAGTTGTCTCAACATGTTGATTTACCTGCTGATTACTCAAGGTCACTGGTCTTAATGTTTGGCTGGAACCAAAGTAACATATAGAGAAGAGAAAGCAACCAATTTTAGTTATATCAAGGCTATTGTTTGGAAACAACAGGCTAATTCAATGATGGTAAAAAAGAAACATTGTTTCAATTTATTTGGAAGAAGCTTTGTTCTGGGTAATCACAGTTCCTAATGTTAATCCCATAAGGTACAAAATTTTCAAACTTTCTCAAACTATCCTGTAAAGATATTATACCTTTTCATTAGGACACAAACTACTGATTATAATTCCAAATCACACATTGGCATAAAGTAATCAGCTCACTGGATATTAAAGAATCTTGAAAGAGCCACATCATCATTGCTTTGTCTACTATCATATGGCTGTTATGAGGCTGACACACTTTAAATGTTACAAACTACTAGAAAAAGTATTAAAATGATCTTTAATGATTTAAGGATAACTATATTCATCTAAGACTTATTCTCCAGATCCTAGATTCTATAGGGCTTAATGAAAGTTCACTGTGAATGGAAAATGATAAGTTCTTGTTCCATGCCTTTTTTATAGTAAGGAAAATGATAACATTAC
Organism: Lipotes vexillifer; assembly: GCF_000442215.2. Lineage (NCBI taxonomy): Eukaryota > Metazoa > Chordata > Mammalia > Artiodactyla > Lipotidae > Lipotes > Lipotes vexillifer. The sequence goes on from NW_006793908.1 coordinate 1,278,229, forward strand.
CATGCTGATTATCAGAACAAAAAGCATTAATAATCACTAAGCTTGTCCTAAGATATATGATTTTTGTTTGTACAATTACATGTTTTATAAATCAATGTAAGTTTCCTACAGAAAGCTTAGTCAGGGGGCTTCCCTGGTGGCGCAGTGGTTGAGAATCTGCCTGCCAATGCAGGGGACACAGGTTCGGGCCCTGGTCTGGGAAGATCCCACATGCCATGGAGCAACTGGGCCCGTGAGCCACAATTACTGAGCCTGCGCGTCTGGAGCCTGTGCTCCGCAACAACAGAGGCCGCGATAGTGAGAGGCCTGCGCACCGCGATGAAGAGTGACCCCCACTTGCCACAACTAGAGAAAGACCTCGCACAGAAACGAAGACCCAACACAGCCATAAATAAATAAATAAAAAAAGAAAGTTAGTCAAACCAACTGTACTTACTCTTTCAAGACAAACAAGCACATTCAATCATCAATTCCACTGCCAAAAATTTGAGATTGAAAAATTTAAAACACAGCATGTCTTTTAACGTTTAAACACAACAGCTTATGCGATAACATCTCAAATCTCCTTACTGAAAACATTTTAAACCTTCAATTCAGAATGATAGCAATAAAAAGTTGAAGTGTTCTTCTAAGTAAAAGGTAATTATTATTTTAATAATAGATGAGTAGGTAGTTTACGTTAAGACACACAAGAACCAAGGATTTTTTTTTTCTTTTGATAAGAAACATCTAAGCCTTTTAAAGGAACAGAACATAGCCTAAATCTAAGTCTAAATTTTTTCCCCAAACAAGCAAAGCTTCCTACTTAAAGAGGAAAGAAAAGAGACACCTCAGTATCAGAATATACCTTTAACAGAAAAAGCATTTTTAAAGAGAGTTTTAAATAAAATCTTCAATGACTAGTTAATGTGAACAGTGACTATCACGAATATTTAAGAACTTACAGGGCTTACATACAAAGAAATCACTGTGTCTACTATGCCCTTCCTCCTCCCTCAAAAAAACCCACTGATTAATCAATCTTGTGTCTCTACAATTACATTTTTATATTTTCCTTCACACCTAAAATGTGATATACATTTATCTGAACTGAGGGTGGGGGTGCAGGATAGAGAACTTAACCCCTAGGAAGATACACCTACATTTAGAACTTTCTCCTGGTAATTACATTTTAACAGACCTTTTTGAGGTCAAACGGAAATGTCAATATACTTATAAATGATGGAGAAAAAAGGAGACAGAGAAACAAATCAAACATAGCTGAGACTGAAGCTCAACAATGTTGGCCATCAGCTATATACTTGAGAACTTGTAAGAACATTTGAAAGTAAAATCAAGCACCGTGTTGCCACCAATTCCATTCTTAAAGAGACCAATCAGCAGACACAACTTATCTGCTTTAGGTCAGGAACTCTGTGGGCAAGTCCCACGTCTAATACTCTCGTCAGGTACACTGTGCACTGACTGCATTGCTTTAGCAATCTCAGAACTCAGATTCTTCAAGGTTCAGTCTGAAGAAAAGGGTTCATTGTTAGTACTTCTAATTTTTAACCCTTTAATCTCCTCAGGCTAACACTTCACAAATGTACAAATACAGCACAACGTTTGATTACGTGAAGTATTACGGGTGTTTTTCATCGCAGTTTAGGGGCATATTCTAAAACAGCTTAAAAATATGCACAACAAATATATATTTCTAAACATTATACCCCCTTGAATTTACATATTTTTTACTGAAGACACCTGTAAATGAGCAGTATTCTTTTAAATTTTTACATAAAAATTTTAATTACTGGCCAATGGGATACTAAATACCATTATTTCGGGGCGGGGGGGGCAAAAAAAACTGGGAAGGGTTTTGTACAGACCAATCACTTAGGTTTTCTACCATGCCTACTTTCAAGAGCCCGCTTAAACTTATTCACATGAAAAAGCACTTGAATTGTTGTCGAACACATTCAAATAAATGAATATTTAAATCTATCAATTGATCTTAAATGTACCATTCTCAAGAAACAGAAAGCATTAATCTTACCTTGAATAGCCATTAGAAAAAACCGATCGACCGGAGAAGTTCAAAGTCCCTAAGGAAGTCAAGTTATCATCTCCAGATCCTTGGCATCTATTCCAATTTTCTGAACCAACAGGAACTGGTGGAATGACATTAAAAATAGGTTTCTGATCCTGCTGTTGAGAAAGGGATGCTGTATTCATGTCATAGTGGTACATCTGTCCCCCAGAGGTACTCACACCATGAACAGAAATGGCAGACATTTTATTACCAATTATATTTGCTCCAGAAAAGCTGGCCTGACAATAAACTGGGCCCAGTTTCTCCTGCTTAATTACTCCAGGGGTGCAGAGTTCGATAAAATCTTCCTTTTCTGTTTTCACTTGGGGCAGTGGCACACTGTTAGGGCTTGATAAGATCAGATCTCCATTATCCTTAATTTTAGGTTTAGTGTCCGGTAAAAGAAGAGGCTTACAGTCCTCTTTTGAGTTTCCTTCCAGAAGGAATGGATCATCCTCTCCTGCCAAAGGAGAAAGCAAACAGTTTTCATCTATCAAGAGGTCTGAGCTCCAAGGGCTCTCACTTGTCTCTTTACCTGGGGACCCAGAAGAAAACTCCAAATCCTGGAGTTTTTTCCTCCATATGTCAAAGGTGCTTTGGTCTGTGGTATACAACTTCACATTACCCCCATTAGTGCCAGTCTGGCCCTTCAAATTTTGCTGTTCTGATACATCAGAGTGAGTTTTTGGAAACTCCTTCTCTGTGGGGGCAGCAGAGGCAGCAGCTGATGCTGAATTCTTGGGGTTCTCTGGAACACTGGTCGACCTATTGAGGTTTGCGATGCTTTCTTCCAGAAGCCGAAAGTCTGTTTCCCCAGAGGAAAGGCTCATTTGGCCCTGCTGTGGGAATCCCAGGTCATTTCCCATTACTTTTGTCTCTGTCTCTCCCATATACAGTCCCATTGAGAGTGAAACTGCCTTGGACAGATCTGGCTGCTGCGCATTGCTTCCGGAGCCTTTTGGAAAATCAACCAAAAGTCTTTGCTGCTTGGAGTCTGCCTGAGAAGCAGCAGCCAGTGAGGGTGAAGATGCAGAAACCTTCACAGTAGCTCCTCCCCTTAGGGTTTTATAGAAGTCCATCACACTTCCCCTCTCTCGACCAAGCACACTGCTGGGGATTTCTTCTCTACTGGGGGGGCTTAATGATTCCTTGGGGTCCATCAGTGAATATCAGCTACAAAAAAAAGAGAGGGGGTCATAATAAGCTATAAAATCACATTATCTCTGTGATCCGATTAGTAAGAGCCTGTTAAATGAACCTTTTAGTTAATTCCGAATCTAATTCCTTGTTATCAGAAGAGTAGATTCTGACTTCCATAATATAAAAGCCGTGTCTCCTGCTCGAATACAGTGTGCCACATTTAAAAGTACAATGCAGTCCATTTGCCCAGCTGAGAACAAAACTGTATCAAACTAAGCTTGGCTATTCATCCTGCCACTCACAAATTGGTAGCTTTGTTAATCATAGACATTATAATTCATTACATCTGATTATTCTGAAGGTTCAAGTTGATGTCAAAGTATTTAATTAAAAAAAAGGAAGTATGATCATTGAAATTCCTACCTCTTTTCAACCAGTCAAGGCTGTTGGCTTTTCTGAGAACTAATAAACATAAAATCTGATAAACACTATGCTAGAATTCTCTAATTACTCCCAATTCCTCTCCTACCAGCTGGTCACACATCCAAACCTTTTAGTACAACCTACTGGTGAACCATGCATTTTACTTGGAAGATAAACAACGATGGTCTGCTCATCTTCCAATAGGGTAGGAAAAGGCTCCTATTTTTAATCGATATTTCTTACTGAATGTGCCTAATAGTGCCTGCTTTCAAATTCTGGACATATGAAATGAAACACACTGTATACAGGCTAACTAAAATTTAGATTTAAAAAGGAATGTGTAGTAGCTTCTCATTACAATTTTTTAAATACGGTATAAGAAATATAGCTCTCTCAAACGCTCACAACACAATAAAATCTAGATGAAGCTACATTTTGTTTTACAACTGCTTAAGACCCTCAGTATGAAATACTATTATGTCTCTAAATTAAGATTTTTCCTTTCCAAATATCGAAGTATTGAAAAACAAAGGGAAAAAAAAAAAAACAACCCCAGAACTGTAAAATCACATTCATATAAATCCAAGTAAAATAATACAATGCTCAGAATAATCCTCCCTGCATTCTAAACCTTCACCTATCCTAATTCTGAGCCTACTCTCAAGACGGTTAGGTTGCTAGAAGATTGCTGACAATCAAGATGTTTTAAGAGGCGGGTAGAGACTTTGATAAGCATATTTGCGACAGTATAGTCAAATCCTGTCCAATGAAAGGAAACTTTTCCCGTACAGAGACTTTAAGAAGCATAAACTTCACTGGCCCTCGCTTAAAGTGGAGCGTGATGAAGGTAGACAGAGAGGTGGGGACGTGCCACTACAAATCTTGAGGGTAAACTGCTTATCTCCCCGCCCCTCCGCCGTGTTTAGCTGATAACGATCTCTAAACACAAGGTATCAAATGGAGCCTAATGAATTTCCACGCCACTCTGACAGCTGCCTTCAAACTCGAAACCAAAACAATACTTCATAAAACAAAACGATCCCTCAAACGATTTTATCCCCCCGTTTAAATTGCAAATAACCCTGTCACAGTAATTGGCTTTAATGAGCCATGCCAAGGGGTCTTAAGCGGCATTACAAGGCTGCAATTACCAAGTCTGCAACCTCAAAACGTCCGACTGGCGCTTGTCAAAAATCGCACCACGAAACTATTATGGTTAGGGAGGGTCTTCTTCTAAAAGGGCCCACTTCAAAACGTCAGGAGCGAAGTGATGCCAAGCGCTAAAGAACAAACCCTCGCGGGGCACGGGGTGGGGGGGGAGGTAGAGAAAAGCGCGAGGTTAAAAGAGAAATGTGTCCAGACCTGTTGAGTTCATTCTCCGACACGCCCACTTCTACCAGATAACACCGACCCTGGCCGAAGTCTCCGAGTAGCAGGCTGTCAGCCCCCTGCGTGTGTACACGCGCGCACACACACATACTCACATACAGCCCTGCGCGCCCGCCAGAAAGGAGACGCGCTGGAGCCTCGACACAAACCCTGCTCGCGCTCGGGCGCTCTAGGGTGGAGCGGACAGAGTCGGGCGAGCAGGATTCAGACGCAGCTCAGCGTTCACCAAAAAAATGGGTGTCTGGGAGGGAAAAGAAAAGGGACTTGGGGAAGAAGGAAAATAAAAAAGACCAGGATTCCTCACCAGCGAACGAGAGCCTGGAAACCCGGACGGCTCGACGAAGCTCCACTCGCAGAGAGCTCGGGTTCCTCCCCCTCGGCCAGGGGACGGCGGTCCAGGGAGAGGAAGAGGCCAGCACTGTCACCCGCGCGCTGCCCTGTCGTCACCGTCCCCCGGCCCTCGCCAGCTCCCACCCCCACTACCCGAAGCTAATAAAACTTCGCAGGCTCCCGCGGCGCCCCCGAGCCGGCCTCCCGGCCCCGGCCCGCACCTCGGGGAGCGAGCGCCCGTGGGGGCCCAGCCCCCGGCCCTCCCCTCCCCTTACCTCTGCCGGCGGCGCCACTCACCCCACACCGTCCACCGCTCCCACCGCAGCCGAGATAAACAACTTAGCGTGTGAAAGCAGGAGGAGCGGGAGAGATTTTTTTTCTCTCTAAAAAAAGGAAGTAAACAGCCGCCCCCTTCTCCATGGGGGGAGGGGAGAGCCCCTATTTGAGAAAGTCTCCCATTTCCCGGCTGACAAGCCAGCTCCCCGCCCCGCGCCCGTCTCCGCGGGCCGGGGCTCTCGGGCGCGCGTCCTCCGTGCCGGCGCCCCGCCGCGCCCGCCGCTCCGGCTGCGGCGTTTCTTTCCACCCACTAGAATCCGTCCCCGACGGGCGGGCGGTGACTGGGGCTCCCGTCAGACTCGAGCTCGCAAAATGGAGGAGGAGGAGGAGGAGGAGGGGAGGCAGCGCGGACAAGCGAAAGGGCCGCCCGGCCGCTGCAGACGAGCGGGACCGAGCGGGGGGCGGGCGGAGGCGGCGCCGCGGCGCGCACACACTCGCACACACACGCGCTCGCACCCCACCCCCGGCCGCTCCCCGCCCGAGGGGCAGCGCGGCGGCGCGGGGAACGGTGCAACCTGTTGGCGACGCTAGGCAACTGCAGGGGCGGCCGCGGCCCCCGCCCCCACGCCCTCCGCGCGGGCCCCGCCACCCCGGCCGCGACGGCGCCTGCCCGCCCGCGGCCCCCCGGCACGGCCCCCGCCGAGGCTGCTTCCCGGGCGCTCGAGGCTTCTCCTCGACCCCCACCCCTCACCCCCCAGGAAAAAGGAGAGGAGGCGGCGGCGGGGGCCGACCTGGTCTTTCTGGGGCGGGCTTCGGAGGGAAGCCGAGTTTCTCTAGTTTCTCTTCTCGCTGCTCCTTCCCGCCCCAGCCCAGCTCCGCGACTCCCGACCCACTCCGGAGCTCGCCCGGTCCCTCGGCAGCAACCGTCAGCGCCCCTGCGGCTGACAGCGGGCTGGTTGGGGGAGCCGGGGCGCGGCCCGCAGCGGAGCCGCGAGGGTGGTCCGCGCCGCCGACCCCGGGCCGAGTTGAGCGAAGTGTGTCACTTCGCACGAGGCTACAGGGTTGCACGGAAACGGTGCAGCGGCGTCTCGGCCCCTCGTAGGGCCGGACGGCCAGACACGCCCTCTGGGGAGGCTTCAGGGAGGGGAGGGCAGGGAAGGGGGTCGGCGCATACATACTCTGGGCCGGGGGGGGAGTCGCGTGCCGGCGGGTCCCCACCCACGCATCATCTGGGCGGCCCACTCTGCAGCCGCCGCCGCGTGCTCGCACCGGGAGAGAAGTTGCAAAGCAGAACCCACCCTCCCCTGCGCCCCGACTGTCCCCCCCCCTCTTCTCCGAGCCTGCGAGGCGGCGGCGGCGGCGGCGGCGGCGGCGGCGGCGGCAGAAGGAGGCACCGCCTGCCAAGTTCAACCCCCATCCCTCCCTCCCTCCTAGCGCGCTCACACTTGAAGGAAGTTGCATGCCAAATGCAAAACCTCCAGCGAACTGGATTTCTTTGCATTTTTAAATTATTATTTTTAAGGAAAGCGGGAGGTGGCAGGCTTAAAAGCAAGTTGAAAGCGAAACAGTAAGTTGCTTGCACAGTACGCCCTCCTTTCCCCCACCCCAACTCCTGACCTCTTCTTCCACCCCCTTCGGGGCCCACGTCCAAGTTTCCCGCGGAGGCCCCTCCCCCGAATCTTGACATTTGCTGCACTCGCCTCAATGCGTCGCCCACCCCTTCGTGTTCGTGGGACCCCCATCCCTCCAAATAAAACAACACACGCAGTTTTAAAATGTCAGCATTAAACTCCTTCCAGCTCTTCCCGTTACGCGCCTCCCCCTCTGTCCGAGGGAAACATGTGGCCTGTCCTCAGCGAAAGGGGAGTGGGGCGAGAGGAGTCCGCGCCGGAGGCCCCCACCCCAGCCCCCTTCCCCAGCTCGCCGCGTCCGGAGGGCTTGGGTGACGCCGGGATCGAGCCACCTACCTTGGGCGGCGCATATTATGATTTGTGTGACTCGGAGAAAGGTTGTGCTGTGTTGCTTTAGGGGTTGGGGAGGTAACTTTTGCGACCCCACAGGTGACAGCGCTTGCCAGCTGCAGCCGGGGGCGGAGGCTGCCGCAGCTCCACCTAGCCCTGCTCGGGCGCCCGGCCGCGCTCAGACTGGCGGCGGCTGCTGTGCCCTGACATCTTGCAGAGGATTTGGGGGGAGTGCGTGCCGGAAGCCGCCTGCCGCCATCTTGGTAAAGGCAGCTGACACCGCCCGGCCGCGCGTGCACCATCTTGGCCAAGGTTCTCTCTAGCGGGCAGCCTAGGTTGCCCTTTCTCAGTTCTGGGGGTGTGGGCGCTGCCCCGTGTGTCGTTCGAGATGACGGGAGAGAACTAGGCTATTAGCGAGCCGCCCGCGCGGAGGCGATCTGCGCGGGCCGCCTCCACATGATGCCAGGGCCGCCATCTTGGCAAAGGAAGATACGCTCACAGCCTCGGAAGAGAGAAGGGAACCAAGACCTTTGCCAACCCTCAGCCAACCCTGGCTGGTAGAACCCTCAGCCAGGAGAATTTTTATGAAGAGCGCCGAGCAACCCAGTTGTTAACAAAACCCCTCTGGATACAGACGAGATGACTCCTCTTTTCTTTCCCTTGGTTCAAGTCAACTGGAGGGAGGCCCCTGTCTTGGGTGCTCATAGTGGATAGTAAATGAGAATTGACTCGAGAACGCTACTTTGCCTACTTGCCAGGTGTCCTACCTTCTGAGTCTCAGATACTAGAATCAGATGTCTTTACTGCACTGGGTCCCCAAACAACCAACAGCTTCATGAAAAAAAAATCAAGACTCAAACCTACAATACATAATATGTTATGCATGTTTTAAAAATGAGTTAAATAACGTACTGAAATGATCATCCTTGTACATCTGCTTAGAAGTTAAGTAGCAACTATTTATATATGTAGTATATTATATATAATAATTTGTACATATATATGTAAAGGGACCATTACAGATACCTAATCAAGTACCTCTTCCCATACCATAAACCTATTTCATAGTTGAATCTGTGCTCTAAAAAAAATCCACCTCATCTCTCTTAACCTGTTCACATTGTAGGTGGTAGATACCCTGCTTTTAAACAACATCTGCTTTTATAAGAGTTCCCAATTAACTTTCTCCCCACTCATTTTTTCCTGCAGGTCCAGTGGATGACTTTAAAATGGGAGAGGACACATCATTTCAAATTAAAAATCGCCCTTGAAAACACTTTGAATGGAGCAAAAGTGTGGAATTTTCCTGATTTTTTCTTTTCAGTGGTCTAAATATGCCTGTTAATTTTTTAGTTTGATAGAAAAAACTCGCATTCTTCAGTCTTGCATGTTCATTTGAAAGCATGCACAAACTGTAGATTAGCCCAGTGTTTGCTTTTCAGAGTTAGAATTGTGCTTTATGGCTAACATTTATTGATTAACCCAACAGACACATACACACACGTCTGTTGCCCACTTCTGCTGACAAGAGCTGAATAGATAGGTATTACTCTAATTTTTCAACATGAGGAAGCTGAGGCTTACAGAGCTTGAGGTGTATCCAAGATCACACAGCTAAACATGGAGGATAGAAATAGACAATATTACAGAGATTTTTCTTCACTGATCTCGTAACTTCCATGAAAGAGTATGTAAATTCCATGATAGGCTTGCAATAAGTGTGTATGGAATTTAATTCAAGAAATGAAATCCAGTGTACTGGAAAAGACATGAGATTAAGCATTGTAATAATAACAGCAATTCTAACAGTAGTTAATATTTATTGAACGTCTATCTGCCAGGCACCATTAAAAGTGTTTTATATATACTATCTTAAATCTGTAGATATGAAAATGACTAATCTGTAACCCTGGGAAGATATAATTACTACAGGAGAAGAAATAGGATGAACCCCCATCTGAGGGGGAATATATTTGATTGTCTCAGAAGCAAAGGTGAGAATGAAGGTAATATATCCAAACTCCATCAAGGCAAGAACCTTTTCTGTCTTGTTCATTGCTATATGTCCCACTCCTACAACAGAGACCAGTACGTAGTTATATTAAAACGTTCAGTCAACTAGTCATAATATCACTTTTACTGAATTGTTGTGGAGGCCAAATGAGTTAATGAAATGTGTACAGGTAGTACTCAAGATCCTCATTTTAACTGTCTTATGTTTAAACACCTGAGTACTCCTTCCTAAAACAAAGACCTATTACGGTTTGTTCCTATACTGTCCTGTACTTTGGTAGCACATTAGAGTGATAGTTTGTTATTTCTGGATTCATTTGTTAAATTTCTGTGTCCTCCACTAGAATATAAAAGCCCTGTGGTGGCAGAGCCTGTGTCTGTCTTTTTCATCGCTATATCACTAGCGCATAGTAGGTGCCCAGTGGATATTTGTTAAATGAATGAGTGAATGAAGGAAGGAAGGAAGGAATGGAAAGGGTCTGAGACTGTATCCTAAGGTCAATAAAACCTTAAACCTGAATAGTAACCGAACCACTTTTTACATTTATGCAGCAGTTGATATATATTATCCAAGTGAGTTCTCCCATTTTGTTCATCTCTTGTATCATTTCTATTAAAATAATCCAGGGCCTCACTGCCAGATTACTCCTCCAAATCAATTAAATCCTCTCATGCTCCTGCTCAAGTATCTACAGTAAATCCCTATGCCAGTGTACACAGATCTCAACTCCCATTCTGGTATGTACTTAAGACCACCGTTTTCACTTGCCCCTTTGTAGAGGGCAAAACCTTCTCACTGATGGGATTGGACTGGTATTTAATTCAATTAAAAAGTCAGTTAAAAAAGAAAAATTAGGCTTCCGTGTTGGCGCAGTGGTGGAGAGTCTGTCTGCCGATGTAGGGGACACGGGTTCGTGCCCCGGTCTAGGAAGATCCCACATGCCGCGGAGCGGCTGGGCCCGTGAGTCATGTCCGCTGAGCCTGCGCCTCTGGAGCCTGTGCTCCACAACAGGAGAGGCCACAACAGTGAGAGGCCCGCGTACCGCCGAAAAAAAAAAAAAAAGTTAAAGCAAGGGAATCGTAAAAAAAAAAATTATACTTGCAAATTGTAAGCTTTAAAACCTACAACGTGTGATTGAACATTTATTTTCTAATCCTCTGATGAAGGTCTAAAGCTTTGGGGAGCCCACTGACTGGCGTTCCGTGTTTTCATTCATGTATAAGCTGTACCCCCATGGCATCAGCACAGCATAACTGTTAAGAGCCAGACTGGCTGGCTGGCCTCCACCACCTCTATGAAGAATGTAACCTTGGGCAACCTAACTCTCTGTGCCTCAGTTTCCATCATCTATAAAATGGGGATGATAATAGTATTAAATTCAAGTTATTATAAACAATAAACAAGTTTGATATATGTGAAGTGCTTAGGCTAATTCCTGGGGTATATTAAGTGTTCAATCATCATTAGCAATTATTATTAATATGTAGTGTTACTATTTCCCCAGTTTTCTTTAAACAGCAACAAATTAAAATACTTACAAAATGAGTGTAGATTTCTAAATTTTTATGGTTCATCTCCCCTGCCATTGCCACGATGTTTTAAAGTAGTCTTACATCCACCTAGTTTGACAGCATTTATTTATAGGGCGTTTTTCCATTTAGATTTTATAGAACAACAACTATTTCTTCTATTACTCATATTTCATCATTTTACTTAATATTTAATTAAATCGAGTAGTTACAAGAATGACACAAATGGAATAAACATATTTTTGGGGGGAAAAACTCCCCAAACACCAGGAAGTGTTGGTAAGCACAGAGCATAACTGGTGGGAACACCAATGTGTGGAGTAAAGGAAGTAATCTCGGCCCCAGTGTTCAGCCTGCCCTGCATCAATCAATATATTTTCCAGGGAGAATGGAGAACCTGGATTACTTGAGATGAATGCATTCAGTAGTTTCAGTTAAGAGACAGCCTGATGAAGAAAGAGCACAGTGTATACCACATTCATTCCCATCTTTACTGTTGTTTATCACACATATTTCCTTTGACATAAGGAGACCTTGTAACTTATTTTCCTATAGCCCATGATTCCTTGTCGTGGCTGTAGTTTCCATTTATTCTATCATCCTATCCCTCCACCTGACTTTAGATCTATGATATCAAATGAAAATTGGAATCAAATTTTTATCATTTTTGTATGTATTAATAATTTTGAATATGATAGTTCATTGAATATGTTAATTTTATATTAGGCCAACACGAGCATCTTGTGTGGGTTGTCAGAACTTACTTTAAAAAAACCGTCCCTGCAATGTCTCTGTGTGTCTCACGGTTCTGTTCAGAATCAGCTAGGACCCCGTTTGACCAGGACATCTTATTGCGTGTGGCTGACAGGGTCTTGGTGCTACAGCCGGGTGTCAGGCCTGTGCCTCTGAGGTGGGAGAGCCAAGTTCAGGACATTGGTCCACCAGAGACCTCCCAGCTCCATGTAATATCAAACGGCAAAAGTTCTCCCAGAGATCTCCATCTCAACGCTAAGACCTAGCTCCACTCAACGACCAGCGAACTACAGTGCTGGACACCCTATGCCAAACAACTAGCAAGACAGGAACACAACCCTACCCATTGGCAGAGAGGCTGCCTAAAATTATACTAAGTTCACAGACACCCCAAAACACACCACCAGACGTGGTCCTTCCCAGCAGAAAGACAGATCCTGGCTCATCCACCAGAACACAGGTACTAGTCCCCTCCACCAGGAAGCCTACACAACACACTGAACCAACCTTAGCCACTGGGGGCAGACATCAAAAACAATGAGAACTACGAGCCTGCAACCTGTGAAAATGAGACCCCAAACACAGTAAGTTAAGCAAAATGAGAGGACAGAGAAACACACAGCAGATGAAGGAGAAAGGTAAAAACCCACCAGACCAAACAAATGAAGAGGAAATAGGTAGTCTACCTGAAAATGAATTCAGACTAATGATAGTAAAGATAATCCAAAATCTTGGAAATAGAATGGAGAAAATACAAGAAACGTTTAACAAGGACCTAGAGGAACTAATGAACAAACAAACAATGATGAACAACACAAAAGATGATACTTAAAATTCTCTAGAAGGAATCAATAGCAGAATAACTGAGGCAGAAGAACACGTAAGTGACCTGGAAGATAAAACAGTGGAAATAACTACCACAGAGCAGAATAAAGAAAAAAGAATGATAAGAATTGAGGATAATCTAAGAGACCTCTGGGACAACATTAAACGCACCAACATGCGAATTATAGGGATCCTAGAAGAAGAAGAGAAAAAGAAAGGGACTGAGAAAATATTTGAAGAGATTATAGTTGAAAACTTCCCCAATATGGGAAAGGAAACAGTTGAGCCCAGGAAGCACAGAGAGTCCCATACAGGATAAATCCAAGGAGAAACACACCAAGACACATATTAATCAAACTATCAAAAATTAAATAGAAAGAAAAAATATTAAAAGCAGCAAGGGGGAAAAAAAAACAAATAACATACAAGGGAATCCCCATAAGGTTAACAGCTGATCTTTCAACAGAAACTCTGCAAGCCAGAAGGGAGCGGCAGGACATATTGAAAGTGATGAAAGGGAAAAACCTACAACCAAGATTACCCAGCAAGGATCTCATTCAGATTCGATGGAGAAATTAAAACCTTAACAGACAAGCAAAAGCTATGAGAATTCAGCACCACCAAACCAGCTTTACAACAAATGCTAAAGGAACTTCTCTAGGCAGGAAACACAAGAGAAGGAAAAGACCTACAATAACAAACCCAAAACAAGAAAATGGTAAGAGGAACATACATATGGATAATTACCTTAAATGTAAATGGATTAAATGCTTCCACCAAAAGACAAAGACTGGCTGAATGGATAAAAAAAAAAAAACACCCGTATATATGCTGTCAACTACAGACCCACTTCAGACCTAGGGACACATACAGACTGAAAGTGAGGGAATGGAAAAAGATATTCCATGCAAATGGAAATCGAAAGAAAGCTGGAGTAGCAATTCTCATATCAGACAAAATAGACTTTAAAATAAAGATTATTACAAGAGACAAGGAAGGACACTACATAATGATCAAGGGGTCAATCCAAGAAGAAGATATAACAATTGTAAATATTTATGCACCCAACACAGGAGCACCTCAAAACATAAGGCAAATGCTAACAGCCATAAAAGGGAAAATCGACAGTTACACAATCATAGTAGGGGACTTTATCACCCCACTTTCAACAATGGACAGATCATCCAAAATGAAAACAAATAAGGAAACACAAACTTTAAATGATATACTAAACAAGATAGACTTAATTGATATTTATAGGACATTCCATCCAAAAACAACAGAATACACTTTTTCTCAAGTGCTCATGGAACATTCTCCAGGATAGATCATAGCTTGAGTTGCAAAACAAGCCTTGGTAAATTTAAGAAAATTGAAATTGTATCAAGTATCTTTTCCGACCACAACGCCATGAGACTAGGTATCAATTATAGGAAAAGATCTGTAAAAAATACAAACACATGGAGGCTAAACAATACACTACATAATAACGAAGTGATCACTGAAGAAATCAAAGAGGAAATCAAAAAGTACCTAGAAACAAATGACAATGGAGACACGATGACCCAAAATCTATGGGATGCAGCAAAAGCAGTTCTAAGAGAGAATTTTACAGCAATACAATCCTACCTCAAGAAACAAGAAACATCTCAAGTAAACAACCTAACCTTACTCCTAAAGCAATTAGAGAAAGAAGAACAAAAAAACCCCCAAAGTTAGCAGAAGGAAAGAAATCATAAAGATCAGATCAGAAATAAATGAAAAAGAAATGAAGGAAACAATAGCAAAGATCAATAAAACTAAAAGCTGGTTCTTTGAGAAGATAAACAAAATAGATAAACCATTAGCCAGACTCATCAAGAAAAAAAGAGAGAAGACTCAAATCAATAGAATTAGAAATGAAAAAGGAGAAGTAACAACTGACACTGCAGAAATACAAAGGATCATGAGAGATTACTACAAGCAACTATATGCCAATAAAATGGACAACCTGGAAGAAATGGACAAATTCTTAGAAAAGCACAATCTTCCAAGACTGAACCAGGAAGAAATAGAAAATATAAGCAGACCAATCACAAGCACTGAAATTGAGACTGTGATTAAAAGTCTTCCAACAAACAAAAGCCCAGCACCAGATGGCGTGATCACAGGTGAATTCTATCCAACATTTAGAGAAGAGCTAAGACCTATCCTTCTCAAACTCTTCCAAAATATAGCAGAGGGAGGAACACTCCTAACGTATTCTAAGAGGCCACCATCACCCTGATACCAAAACCAGACAAAGATGTCACAATAAAAGAAAACTACAGGCCAATATCACTGATGAACATGAATGCAAGAATCCTCAGCAAAATACTAGCAAACAGAATCCAACAGCACATTAAAAGGATCACACACCATGATCAAGTGGGGTTTATCCCAGGAATGCAAGGATTCTTCAATATATGCAAATCAATCAGTGTGATACACCATATTAACAAACTGAAGGATAAAAACCATATGATCATCTCAGTAGACATAGAAAAAGCTTTGACAAAATTCAACACCAATTTATGATAAAAACTCTCCAGAAAGTAGGCATAGAGGGAATCTACTTCAACATAAAAAAGGCCATATAGAACAATCCCACAGCAACATCATTCTCAATGGTAAAAAAATGAAACCATTTCCACTAAGATCAGAAACAAGACAAAGTTGTCCACTCTCACTATTATTACTCAACGTACCTTTGGCAGTTTTAGCCACAGCAATAAGAGAAGAAAAAGAAATAAAAGGAATACAAATTGGAAAAGAAGAAGTAAAGCTGTCACTGTTTGCAAATGACATGACACTATACATAGAGAATCCTAAAGACGCTACCAGAAAACTACTAGAGCTAATCAATGAATTTGGTAAAATAGCAGGATACAAAATTAATGCACAGAAATCGCTTGCATTCCTATACACTAATGATGAAAAATCTGAAAGAGAAATTAAGGAAACACTGCCATTTACCATTGCAACAAACAGAATAAAATACCTAGGAATTAACCTACCTAAGGAGACAAAAGACCTGTATGCAGAAAACTCTAAGACACTGATGAAAGAAATTAAAGATGATACAAGCAGATGGAGAGATATACCATGTTCTTGGATTGGAAGAATCAACATTGTGAAAATGACTCTACTACCCAAAGCAATCTACAGATTCAATGCAATCCCTATCAAACTACCAATGGCATTTTTCACAGAACTAGAACAAAAAATTTCACAATTTGTATGAAAACACAAAAGACCCCGAATAGCCAAAGAAATCCTGAGAAAGAAACACGGAGCTGAAGGAATCAGGCCCCTGGACTTCAGACTATACTACAAAGCTACAGTAATTAAGACAGTATGATACTGGCACAAAAATAGAAATACAGATCAGTAGAACAGGATAGAAAGCCTAGAGATAAACCCACAAACATATAGTTACCTTATTTTTCATAAAGGAGGCAAGAACATACAATGGAGAAAAGACAGCCTCTTCAATAAGAGGTGCTGGGAAAACGGGACAGCTACACGTAGAAGAATGAAATTAGAACACTCCCTACCACCATACACAAAAATAAACTCAAAATGGATTAAAGACCTAAATGTAAGGCCAGACACTATAAAACTCTAAGAGGAAAACATAGGCAGAACACTCTGACATAAATCACAGCTAGATCCTTTTTGACCCACCTCCTAGAGAAATGGAAATAAAAACAAAAATAAACAAATGGGACCTAATGAAACTTAAAAGCTTTTGCACAGCAAAGGAAACCATAAACAAGACAAAAGGACAAACTTCAGAATGGGAGAAAGTATTTTCAAATGAAGCAACTGACAAAGGCTTACTCTCCAAAATTTACAAGCATCTCATGCAGCTGAACATCAAAAAAACAACCCAATCCAAAAATGGGCAGAAGACCTAAATAGACATTTCTCCAAGGAAGATATACAGACTGCCAACAAACACATCAAAGAATGCTCAACATCACTAATCATTAGAGAAATGCAAATGAAAACTACAATGAGCTATCACCTCACACAGGTCAGAATGGCCATTATCAAAAAAGCTAGAAACAATAAATGCTGGAGAGCGTGTGGAGAAAAGGGGACCCTCTTGCACTCTTGGTGGGAAGGTAAATTGACACAGCCACTATGGAGCACAGTATGGAGGTTCCTTAAAAAACTAAAAATAGAACTACCATACAACCCAGCAATCCCACTACTGGGCATATACCCTGAGAAAACCATAATTCAAAAAGAATCATGTACCACAATGTTCATTGCAGCTCTATTTACAATAGCCAGGACATGGAAGCAACCTAAGTGTCCATCGACAGATGAATGGATAAAGAAGATGTGGCACAAATATACTATGGAAGAGTATTCAGCAATAAAAAGAAAGGAAATTGAGTTATTTATAGTGAGGTGGATGGACCCAGAGTCTGTCATACAGAGTGAAGTAAGTCAGAAAGAGAAAAATAAATATCGTATGCTAACACATATATATGGAACGTAAAAAATAAAAAGTTTCTGCAGAACGTAGGGGCAGGACAGGAATAAAGACACAGATGTAGAGAATGGACTTAAGGACACGGGGAGAGGGAAGGGTAAGCTGGGACGAAGTGAGAGAGTGGCATGGATTTATACATACTATCAAATGTAAAACAGCTAGTGGGAAGCAGCCACATAGCACAGGGAGATCAGCTCGGTGCTTTGTGACCACCTAGAGGGGTGGGATAGGGAGGGTGGGAGGGAAACGCCAGAGGGAGGAGATATGGGGATACATGTATATGTAGAGGTGATTCACTTTGTTATAAAGCAGAAACTAACACACCATTGTAAAGCAATTATACACCAATAAAGATGTTAAAAAAAAACACACAAAAGTGTTCCTACAGCTATCATAGCTATTAGATGTCTCTTTAAAATAGAATCTTGTCTTTGGGAAACACTGCTGTTTTTGTTTAACTTTAGAGGTAAGAGGTTCAAGGGAATCCAGCTGAGCTTCGAATGCCCCATCTCTCTCTCTGCTTCAATA
Source organism: Lipotes vexillifer (assembly GCF_000442215.2). Classification (NCBI taxonomy): domain Eukaryota; kingdom Metazoa; phylum Chordata; class Mammalia; order Artiodactyla; family Lipotidae; genus Lipotes; species Lipotes vexillifer. The sequence continues at coordinate 1,295,993 of NW_006793908.1, forward strand.
TTTGCATTTTACACCAGACCTGCCTTTTATAAACAATTCACACTTAGAACAGCAAGTTCTTAATCATAATGAATTCCACTTTGGTACTTCTTTTTGTAATTGGAATTAACATTCTCACATGAACTGGGAAATGTTAAATTGTTATCAGCATCCCTGGTGTTTTGCTGCTTCTCATGATGCTTTCAATGATTTCATCATAAGCTACCTAAAATATCACAATTTGTACTCGTATGCATGATATGCTTCTGAGTGTCCTGTTAAGTCTACATTCTTTATGCCGGCAGAACTTAGTCTAAGCAGTACCTAATTCAAAGTTGAAGTAAATATCAGCAGATAAATGAGATAAATGTTGCAGTGAGCAGGAAAGTAATGTTTTTAGTGTTTGGAGATATTAGAGCAAGCACACTGAATCACTGTAACAAGTATTATGTACTTTGTTTTTCATCCGTGGCATTTGTGGCTGGCCATTATGTCATTAGCTTTCTTCCTTTTCTGATTTAATCTCCTTTTATATCCCGTGTTCCTTTGGTAGAGATTGTCTCAATTGGCTCCATTTCTACATGGGACCTCAGCTCATTTCTGAAAACCTACATTTTCATTTTAGTGCTTACACCTTATTTATTTATTAGGTCACCCTGGGCTTTTGTTTTGTTTTAAGCTAAGTTAGAAATAGTGGCGTTAAAAGATCAAAACATCCTTGGCATGGGGCGGGGGGGGGGGGGTGG
>NW_006793908.1:1296800-1313623 GCF_000442215.2 Lipotes vexillifer
GTTGTCCCTTAACAAGATACGAATGTGCTTTATATCAGACTCCGAAGTGTTAAAAAGGACATTGGTTACAACTTTTAAATTTGATGTCAGTATTAATCAAATTTTCTGTAGCCTCTTGTTTGTCAATATGAGACCTGAATTTGAAATCCAGTTCTGTCACTGGCTTAACTCAATCAGCTGGGGCCAGTCATTCACTTCTCAGTCTTGCTTTTCTATTTGTAAAAGAAGGATAATGATATCTACCCCTGCTACCTCACAGGAATCTGTAAGTCAAACAGGGTGATGCATACAAAGGAGTTTTTAAACACCAAGCTTGGGAAAACAGGGAGATATGTGTAGAATTTTTTCATTGTTAATTCATCACAACAAAAGTACTTATTAATTTTATTGAGAATTCTCATTGCCTCTCTTTACTCATTGCCCAGATAATCAGTGCAATGGGTGGCCTGAAAGTTTGAGCAGAGGAGTGACAATTCAGAAGAGTGCTGGAGCCAGCTGTACCAGCTTGGGGAGCTGATTGCTAAATTTTCAGGAATTCTGTCAGTCGATCATCATGGCCAAGATTAAAAACGAAATTATTTAGAAACTTACAATTAAATGAAGTACTTTAAAAAGAACGGTAATAAATGCTCAAAACTTCACTTCTTAATTATTTTACTATTATCTATGCTTTAAAGTTACTTCTGTCCGTCCTGCATAATGGATATCCTATATAATCGGTGTGATACAGCATCTCTTCCCAACTTTGCATTCAGAAATGTTATTTCAGTAGTTTGAAATCAATCATGATGTAGTATTTACACTATGGAAATTGGAAAACACTGCAAATCAGAGCTTGACTTGTTGTGTTGATTGTCTAAACCTAAGAAAGTGATAGGAGAAAATTTTAACAGTAAAGATTGAACTTCAAAGTGTGTTCCTTTATGAATAACACAAAAAATTGAGGAAATATTTTTCCAGTACTTGAAAACTATTATCTGATCAGCAAAGAAGCACTCATATTGTTGACAAAGTGTAGTCCGAACGTACATCTTTTTTGTTTCACTTTCATCTCACCCATTAATGTAAAGAAATCACCAACATTCATGTTTGAACTTCAGTGGCATGAGCACCTTCTTTGCTGAATTGAATATTAACCAAACATGATCTGCTTTTGCCAAACATAATTGAATTGCAGCTGTAGGTTGACTACGGATACAAGAGTTTGGCAAAAATCACTGAAACCGTTCTGTGAAAATCAATGGGTTATGTATGGATCGAATTTACTGTAAAAGAGTGTTGTATATTTTATTACTTTTTGGTAAATTGTGTGATATGCATTCTTTATATCAGTAAAATGTATAATAGATACATAGATACTCTCTCCCAGCAGCTGTTAAACATTTATCAGCACACTGATTATGGATGTAATCTAATTTACTACTTGAAAGCTTATTCTGCCTGTAACATAGAGCCTGGGGTGCAGAAGCTAAGACAGGAAGCAGGAGGAGCAGCGAGGAGACAGGCGCATTGGTCCAGGGTAAGACACAGGTTTGTACTGGGGTGGTGGCGGCAGAGGTGGGAAGATACGGTTGGACAGGGGAAGCATTTTGGAGGCCAAAGGAAGGTGAACCAGTCATTTAGCAGCTCCATGGCAGAGATGGACTTTCAGAAACTGCCCTTGCTGAAGGAAGACCGTCTGGCCAAGACTGAGAAGGCCCAGTGGTTGGAGGAAGTGAGTGCATAGAAAGCTGCACCTGAGAGGAGTTGGGAGCAGCATGTGGAAGGAGGGAAGGAAACAGAGGCAGTGCTAGAGCTCAAGCCCAGATCTTTGAAGTACATGAAGAGAGTTAGGCTTGATTGCTCTGCAGTGGGAAAGGGGAGGGGAAACCCCAAACACCAGTAACATGTCATAACTGGAACTCAAGTACTCAGAAGTTTTCTTACTTATCTCGAAATTTTATTAAGATTTTTTTGCCCATATATCTGGAGAAAATCATAATTCGAAAAGACACATGCCCCACAGTGTTCACTGCAGCACTATTTACAATAGCCAGGACATGGAAGCAACCTAGATGTCCATCAACAGAGGAACGGATAAAGACGGTGTGGTACACATATACAATGGAATATTACTCAGCCATAAAAAAGGAAGAAATAATGCCATTTGCAGCAACATGGATGGACCTAGAGATTATCATACTAACTAAGCCAGACAGAGAAAGGCAAATATCATATGTCATTGCTTATACGTGGAATCTAAAAAAACGGGTACAAGTGAACTTATCTACAAAACAGAAATAGGGTTATAGATGTAGAAAACAAACTTAGGGTTACCAAGGCGAAAAGGGTGGGGGAGGGATAAATTGGGCGATTGGGATTGACATATACACACTACTATATATAAAATTGATAACTAATAAGGGCCTACTGTATAGCACAGGGAACTCTACTCATTACTCTGTAATGACTTATATGGGAATAGAATCTTAAAAAAAGAGTGGATGTATGTGTATGTATAACTGATTCACTTTGCTGTACAGCAGAAGCTAACACAACATTGTAAATCAACTCTACTCCGATAAAAATTAATTTAAAAAAGATATTTGCCCACATAGAGGGATTATTTTTTCATCCCAATGCCTTGATCCTATCCCAATCTGCAGTAGATTTTTTTTCTAGAGTTCCCCCATATTAATTGTAAAACTTGCTCTCACTTGATAACCCTGTGCTACACAGATAGTGCTGCCTCTTTTTACACTTCTCAGTATCTTGTTATTCTTTGCTTTGTCACAGAAGGCCCCTACTGTAAGCCACCCTACCGGATTGCCTTCTAGTTACCAGCAAGCTTCTGGCTACCACTGCTCTCCCTGCTTCCACCCTTACAACCTACAACCTATACTCTATGTTACAGGTTGTATGTTTCAGTCTTAGCATTTTGCGAGAGGTTATTAAATTTTATGGAATTTAAAATATAGCCGATGTTTTGCAAAACAAGCAAACAAAAACAACCACCTCCTTCCCATTCACCCAGCTTCTCAATCCTAATGACCAGAGAAAAGACAATTTCTCAACTAAACAGCCACCAATGACTGACAGTTTGAGGATTCAGTTTGGATATATCAGTTTGGTATACTTTGGTCTTCTGATACTAGTTATTTTATCCAGTTCCCATTAATCATGGAATCTTTATTAATAGAAGGGACTTTTCTGACTATTTTTCCCTCCCATTCATTCATTTCTTCAGCAAAATACAATTTCTTCAATAAAATAGCAGCTATTATATGTTAGGCCCCAGTGTAAGGCTGCAGGGATATAAAAATTATGAACATACAATCTGTGTTCTGGAGGACACGGAGACAGACACAGTAACAAGTCATTATCAAATAAGGCAGACTGGTAGAAATGTGGTGATAGCTGCATCTACACTACATATGCATCAAGTCACCTGGGTGTTTAAAGGTAGGGAGGAAGGTGTGGGCGTAGAGACGGTGGTCAGGGAGGGCTTCTAGGAGGTGAGCATGACTCGTTTGAATTATGAAAGGTCTTCTCCAGTTTATTTGGTTATTTCTCATGGAAATAACACAAAGAAAATTTGCCATTAGTATTTTATCAGGACATTTTTGTGAAGGATTTAAAAGGAACCCAACTGTTAAAGCAAAAAGAAAGTTTTTTGATTTACTTAAAAGTCAAAAGGAAGTTTAGTTTTAGGCAGGTTGGATGCAGGGGCTCAAATGATATCAAAAGGACTTGAACTCTCTCTCTTAGCTTTACTTTCCTCTGTTTTGGCTTTATTCCTAAGAAAGTTATCTCCACCTGGTGGCCCGCAGCACCTGGATTTAAAACACTCTACCAGCTTAGTAACTTCAGTGCAAAGTTTTCTTCCAAAAATTTTAGTGGATGTCCTTGGGAGGAGCTTCATAGGTCTAGCTGGGTCATGGGCTCATCCCTGAAGCAACGACTATGACCAAGAGATGTAAGGGATGTATACTCTGATTGTCAAAGCCTAGGTCAAGTGCCCACCACTGACATTTAAGAATAGGGTACAGGGCTTCCCTGGTGGCGCAGTGGTTGAGAGTCCGCCTGCCGATGCAGGGGACACGGGTTCGTGCCCCGGTCCGGGAGGATCCCAAATGCTGCGGAGCAGCTGGGTCCGTGAGCCATGGCCGCCGAGCCTGCGCGTCCGGAGCCTGTGCTCCGCAACGGAAGAGCCCACAGCGGTGAGAGGCCCGTGTACCGCAAAAAAAAAAAAAAAAAAAAAAAAAAAGAGTAGGGTACAAATGGGAGAGAAGGAGAGAGAGAGAGAGGAGAGATGCTCCTCCCAGTAACTGGGCTTTTAAATTAAAGTAGGAGAAAAGGCCACGCAGAAAACAACAGATGTCTACTACAACAACTATTTATCAAAATACTAACAGTGACACAAATATCATATTTTACATTTTAGGGGAATTAGTCATGACCTAACATGTTTGTCAGCAAAGAACCCTGAAAATTAAGTATAGCTGTTACAAGTCCTACTGATTCCTCTTCCCAACTTTAACAGAAGAATAAGGATTTGTACTTTAAAGATTTCAAAGAGTGTACAAACGAATTGACTATTGCTTTGCAGAAATAATACCTCTAGTAATCTAGAATAATACCTCTAGTAATCGGCTCTTTTAAGTTGACGTAGTGATGTTTACAACTTTTAAGCTAGTTTTATAGTCTTTCACAGAAGGAAATTATCTCACTTGCTTGTGATTCCAGTGAACATGATGGGGTATTAGAAGGCTGCTGTGAGCCTCTGCCTGCTTATTTTGCTCCTTCTGTCTTGACAAGCTGACTGTCGCGCAAATGTCTCCAGCCTGGGCACTGGGCAGGCAGGAAGCCAGAACCAGTAATAGAAGCAGGAGGCACACTCCATGAATACTTGCTGATTAATTTTAGCTCCATAGGCCTGATGGGTTTTCCATCCCTATAATTACCATCAGCAAATAGTTATTGAATTATGTCCAGCATATTTTTATTCCTCTTTCCTTGGTCCTGATTTTCATTTCCTATTTTACCTCCCTGTGATTTCGCATGTGTTTCTGTTCATCAGACCAACAAATCTGTTTCAAATTGCTCAATTTCATTCCACATATGAGATATCTATCTATCCATCCATCCATCCATCCATCCATCTATCCATCTATCTAATAAAGAGTTCAAGTAATCCCTGATATTAGTGAGGGGATAAATTGTGAGGGGGGAAAAAATAAAAGGTTATTGAATGGCTATTCTGTTAGTACATTCCACATATGCCTTACAAGTCCATCTTTTTTATTAGAAATAATGCCTAATAATGCTGTAAGTCTTGACTGGGTCATTCTGTAGAGAAAATGGAGAGCAGTGAGGAGTGAGGGTATGAGTTATGAAAATGATAAGTGGAGAAAGATTTTACAGAGGGAACATTGGGGGCTCCCAAGAAGAAATGACTATCTGCGTATGGATGGCATTAGAAGAATAAAACATAATTTTAATTTATTTTATTTTTGGCTGCACTGGGTCTTTGTTGCTGCACCCAGGCTTTCTCTAGTTGCGGCGAGTAGGGGCTACTCTTCGTTGCGGTGCGCGGGCTTCTCATTGCGGTGGCTTCTCTTGTGGCGGAGCGCTGGCTCTAGAGTGCAGGCTCAGTAGTTGTAGCACACGGACTTAGTTGTTCCATGGCATGTGGGATCTTCGCAGACTAGGGCTCGAACCTGTGTCCCCTGCATTGGCAGGTGGATTCTTAACCACTGCACCACCAGGGAAGCCCAGAACATAATTTTAGATATTACTTCTTTCTTAAAAAAGAGCTTTAAAATACACATGCTAAAAAATACATACTTATTTTTAAAAATCCAAACATACAGAAGACAGAAATGCATAAGTTAAAAGGTAAAAACTCTCCCCCATATGATCCCATCTTGCAGGTGTAACGAGTTGATGTGCATTCTTTCAGACCCTTCTTGTCTATGCATGTGCACACAGTTTCTTAAGAAAACAAAAAAGGGATTTTACTATACATTTTTTCAACTTTATTCATCAAATAAGATGTTTCTAGACATCTTTCCATAAAACATTTTCAGGTAATACCAGCACAGCTTTCTACTGTTTGGCTATAATTTATTTAACCTTTCCCTTATTGACAGATATTTAAGTTGTTCCCAATTTTTCACGATTTTCAGCCATGCTGCAATGAATATCTTTGTATCTATATCGTTATGCACCATGGTGAAAGTATTTCTGTAGTACAGAATTGGAATTACTAAGGCAAATGTGATTCATAACAACCATTAAGCACCCAAATGTGCCACACTAATGGGCTTATTAAAAAACTGCTTGTCTATTACCAGCTCAATTTCTACTTTCATCTTCCTCTAGGCATTCTAGAAAAATTCAGAGCACTAGTCATGGATGGCTATGCAAAACAAGCTGCCACCTGAAGATCCTTCACGTCTTGCTTACGGATCCAGTTTTGCTGGATACATCCTTATGTTAACTTATTATAAATTCAAGAGGACTGGTTTACATATGAACTAAGAAGAGTCACCTGCATGGGATCATTTAGGGGCACCACAAGGCTTCTGATGCTCAATCTCCATCCTATGAGGTACCTGGTATGTCTTCTATGATAACCAGATGGGGTAGATACTGTTCATGCCTGCCACACATTCACTCTCCACATATGGTACTAGGACCTCAATTTTCCTTTGGAAAACTATCCTCTTCCCAACTTGAGTCCATGTGTTTGTGGTGGGATTAACCTCATCCCAAACTCCACAGATGGGCTAGGACTGGCCTTAGGTCAGAGATGGGCATGTGACAGGCACAAATGAGCCTTCATTCTAAGGCCTTCAGGGACTTGCCCTTTTGCAACAGGAGTAGCTAAACTGATAAGATTCCAGCTTGGAGCAGCTGTATTCTACTACTTAGAACCTCTGTCAGAAAGAGGTTTACAAAAAAATAAGAAAAAGGAAAGGGATCTGGAGATAGATAGATTCTCAATTACATAATATGAATGTCTAGATCCTCAGGCTAGGGCTACCCCTAGACTTGACAATTACACACTCCGATAAATTCTTTTTTTTTTTTTTCCCCCTTCTGCCAGTTGGTGTTAGCTCTTTAACACTTGCATCTGAAAGGATCCTGACATAAGAAGTAAAGGTCTCAAACACAGGGTGCTGCTCCTTCTGGAAGAGAGAGGCAGGCTAAGGTTACGAGGCATCTAGGGTGACCCCAAAAGAGAAGCCAGAGAGAGAAGCCAGTTGAACGCCTGAAAATATACTTTACCTGCTTCATGAGTTTGGCTAGAGTTTCCAGTTAATGATTAACTAGGTGAGATGGTCAATCTCCTTCTTTATTTAAAACACATGTCTATAAATGAGAACATCAACCTGCAGTTAATTCACTCATTCTGGCTACATCTGCCTCAGATTTCCATTTTTTTAAATTAATATAGAAATTGCTTCTCTATTTTAGGTTGTGCTTTAAAAGAAAAAATAAAGCCTGGTAATATTCCAAAAGAAATGTCTTACCTAGTTTCTCTTTAGGGAAGCCTAAATTATTACTCTGCTTTCCATATTGGTCCAGCCTTATATTTTACTGCTTTGTTTATAGTAGACTTGATAATATATTAACTTAAATACAGTATCTGTAAATACAGCTTAGTGAAGTATATATTAAAATATTTTTATATTTTCTTCTAATTTGTGTTTTTGAAACTCTAACTTGATAGCTGAAGGAAAACCTCCAATAATATGAAAAGCCAATCTTCAGTTGAATTAAATCCACAATACTTATACAAATATTGCTATTGTTTTCCATATGCAAGCTTTATACTTTTCTCTCATCTGTAGCAGGGGAATGAGAGGTGGTGGTAGGCAGGGATATCATTAATTGGATTCAGTAAACATTTATTTAGTTATTAATAGCTCCAGCTCTCTCTGAAATAAACTTGAGACTGTACCTCTTAGTAGACATGCGTCTTTAGGCAAGTTAGCTAACCTCTCTGAGTCTTAGTTTCCTTATCTGAAAAATAAAGGTAATAATAGTATTTGCTTCATAAGTTTCTTATACAGCTTAAACAAGCTGTTCTACGTTAAGCATTTAGCACAGTCTCTGACGTTTCATAAGTACTGTTATGTTACATGATTACTGTTGTCACTAAGCTCAGTGCTAATGACTGGCAATGTAAGGAAACCAACAAATCATAAGCCCTACAGAAAGTGAGACGGACACATAGGCATACGCCAATCAGAAAGGTCACACACCACACACACACACACACACACACACACACGCACGCACTGCACTAGCTTCCTTCAAATTGAACCACTTTCCTCCTTACATCATGGAATGTGAAGTGAGACTTGTTGAGCACCTGCTGGGGATTCTGTAAAAGAAATTCAGCTGGAAAATTTCACTGTATGATTTATCAGGCTACCCAAAGCTTTGGGGTTCTATAATTGTATACGAGTTACAGATCACTGCGGGATTTTATCCTTCTAAAACCCAAGAGAACCACAGATTTTCCCAATCCAGCTGAGCATGCTCAAATAGAGAAAGACATTTAAAAGCACAGAAGTTGATCACACGCTCTTTAACCAGCAAAATTCCACAGCCAAAAGAAAGAAAAGCACAGAGAAATGGAATGATTTGACTGGAGTCTTCACTGATTTGCCAAGGAACCAAAATGAACATGCAAGCCTTCCTAACTCCTGGTCCAGTTCTCTACACAGTTAACATAGTGACATATAATCTTCAGATGTCAATATTTCCCTTTTATGAATTTATTGTTGGCCATGTGTCAACCCACAAATTCATTTGTTTACTTATATCAGTGCCATCAAAACCCCTTTCAGGGGCTTTTCAGAGTAGCCCCCGCTCGCCACAGCTAGAGAAAGCCCGCGCAGTAATGAAGACCCAATGCAGCCAAAAGTAAACAAACTCACTTGACCATCAATGTTTGTACAACACAGTGGACAAAGCACTGAGCAGGGGGACAGGGAATGGGTTTCAGTTTTGGCTTTGGGGACCGCTTCTTGCCTCACCCTCAACTACATGATCTTGGGAGCGTTCCTTTTCCTCTTTTCAACTGTCCTTCTCTGCTCTGGTCCCTGGACTTCTCCTCCCTAACTCTTTCGACCCATGCAGAAGTAATCCTGTCCCTAGCTGCAGAGCTTTTACCGGACAGCCCATATTTATTGGGCTCCTCCTGTATGCCTAGATATAAGGCACTGCAGATAGAGATAAATAAGGGAAGCTTCTGACCCTCAAAGCTCTCCCAGTGAAGAGGGGTCAGAAACACAAACAGATGATGTGACACAGTAAATGCAGTAATGAAGATGTGTACAGGGTGTGACAGGAACAAAGGAGGTCAGGGATCAGGGAAGGTTCTGGAGGAGGCATATTGAGACTTAAAGGATGAACAAGAGTTGGTGTTGAGCAGGGGCAGACAGATATAGTGTGAGCCTCTCGAGAGATGACAAAGCTCAAGATGTGAGAAAGAAACTGGCTTGGACTAGGGCAGAACCAGAAAGAACACAGGCTCTGAGGCTTCTGATCTGATATGTGATCTTGACTTAGTTACCTCAGTTTCCCAGTCTATTAAATGGGCATAATGATTGGATTCCCTCTTAGGGCTGTTGTGAGCATTCAATGAGATTATTTATGCTAATTTTAGCACAGTACTTGATACTAATAACAGTAGTAGTAATAGTTAATAGTAATAATAATAGTAGTATTACCAATTTACTATCACCAAGAACATGTGTCCCTCTTCCAAGGACACAAACACATTCATATCCTGCTATTAAATGTATTTCGTTTATAAATATTTTTAGGGATAACACCTGAGTATTTGAAGCACTGTGCTTGAAATGTGAACACTTCATGCAAAGCGTGAAGAGATCATGGAGGAGCCATTAATTATAATGGTTTCCCCTAGATCAGTAGTTGTCAACTGGGGGTAATTTTTGCCCAGTGAACAGTTGGCAATGCCTGTTTATCACAGCTGGAAGGGGGGGAATCTCACTGGCATCTGATGGGTAGATGCCAGGGATGCTACCAAACATCCCACAATGCACAGGACAGTCACCACGACAAAGAATTATCCAGCCCAAAATGCCAGTAGTGTGGAGCCTGACAATCCCTGCCCTAGACGTAACGCACTCACTGCTGGCTTTCAGTCACCATCAGGAAACACAGCAAAGCAGTGTTTCTAAAGATCCTAAGGTCAGATGCAAAAGTATATCCTCCAGACATTTTACATGTTTTAACATCTCCAGAGATAAAGGGGGCTCCTTCAGAGCTCCTGGTAGCATCATTCAAACTTTTCTTGCTACCAAAATAGTGGTAATTAAAAAAAGTCATTTTCCCCTACCTAGATAACTCAGGACAAATACATTCTTTTTTTTTTTTTGGATGGTTGCTTTAATGAAATTTACCAAAAAGAAACTCAATTAACCCTAATTTGGGAGTCTTAGACACTTGGAACAGTCTTGGCTTGTCTCCACTGCCACAGGAGTCCAAATGACCAGCCACCCATGATGGCCCCTGTAGTCTCTGGGAGGAGGGAGCTAAGTGCCCTTTGGGCTCCCATGGTCTTCCTAACATTCCTGCCAGAGCTGGGCCAGCATCAGGGGGCCTCAGAAGGGTTTGTGTGTTCACTTCTCTCAAATGAAAATTTGCAACCAAGTCACTTTTTTTTTTTTTTTTTTTTTTTTTTTTTTTTTTTTTTTTTTTTTTTTTTTTTTTTTTTTTTTTTTTTTTTTTTTTTTTTTTTTTTTTTTTTTGGCCACACCGTGCACCATGTGGGATCTTAGTTCCCCAGCCAGGGATGGAACCTGTGCCCCCGGAATTGAGAGTACAGAGTCTTAACCACTGGGCCTCCAGGGAAGTCCCTCCAAGTAGCTTTTCTAAATCACACCACTAATGGCCTCAGCCTTCATTCCTTCTTTTTATCTTTCGTCTAGAAGCAGCCTGAGAGAGTGAGCTCTTGTGCAAAAGCTCCTGGGTTTGAATCTGCCTCTGCCATTTGTTACCATGTGACCTTGGCAAGCTTCTTAAGCTCTGTGTAGATTCCTTACCTGTAAAACGAGGGAAGACAATAGTACCTGCCCCATAGGATTGTTATGAAAATTAAGTAAGTTCTTATACATAAAGCATCTAGAACATAGCCTGGCATATAATAAGAAGTAAATAAATGTTAGTTCTTTCTCTTACTATTCGTTCTTATTTGCCCTTATGGTTCATTTATTTGCTCGTAGGATGCTCTGAAATCCTATTATTTTAGGTGTGATGAGGACTTGGTAGAAGGTACATGTCATTGCAGGATATGCCATACAGTCACAGCCAGGGCCAGCTGGGGGCCAAAGTAGGGGGTGGCTGACGTGTTCATTGCTTGGTCAGTTCTCCTTCTTGTTTCGACCACCAGTAGCTTGTGTTTTTCTTTCCCCCTCATCTTTACTAGTACCCAGTTTTCTCTTGCTTTTCCTGGCGTTTCCTCCCAAGCGTGACATCACAGCAAAATCCTCCTTGCTTTGACCCTCCATTGTGTTTTATTTGGCCATTCCTTACAGCATCGGTTTCCAACTGAGCGCTCCACCAAATCCTCTGGGAATTTGTTTAAAGTACAGATATCTGGGCACCACCTCAAACCTACTGAACCAGTCTCTAAAGGGAGCCCAAGGATCTTTATTTTAGTCTTTATTTGAGAGGCAGCCTGGCATAGTATTGAAGAACATGACCAAGGAGCCAGACTGCCTAGGCTACTTGCTAGCTGTGTGACTTTGGGCAAATTGTTGAACTCTGTCACTCACGTTCTTTTTTAAATTAATTAATTAATTTTTGGCTGCATTGGGTCTCTATTGCTGCACGGGCTTTCTCTAGTTGCAGCGAGCGGCGGCCACTCTTCGTTGCAGTGCACAGGCTTCTCATTGCGGTGGCTTCTCTTGTTGCGGAGCACGGGCTCTAGGTGCACGGGCTTCAGTAGTTGTGGCGTGCTGGCTCAGTAGTTGTGGCTCACGGGCTCTAGAGCGTAGGCTCAGTAGTTGTGGGGCATGGGCTTAGCTGCTCCGCGGCCTGTGTGATCTTCCCGGACCAGGGCTCGAACCTGTGTCCCCTGCAGTGGCAGGCGGATTCTTAACCACTGCGCCACCAGGGAAGCCCTGTCACTCAGGTTCTCATCTGTAAAATGGGGATTATAAGAGTACTTATCTCATAGGGTTGCTGTGAGAATGCATGAGATAACGCCTCTTAAAACAATGCCTGGAACATTATAAACATTTAGTAAGTGTTAGCTATTTCTCTTCTCTTTCTCTTTTACTTTGCTTCCCTTCTCAAGTATCCTCCTTTCTTTCATTATTGTCTTCTCTCTTTCCAACAAACACATATTGGCCCTCTACTCAGGACATGACTTTGGGGATCCAGAGACAAATTAGACGTGATTCTAGTCCTCTATGGGGTTATAGTCTAATGGGGGGAAACAGACACATAAACAAATAAATATAATAAAATGTCCCAGGCGCTGATAGATGTATGTACAGTGTATGAATGAAGATGTTACTGGTTTTCTTAGAAAGGAGAAAGGGTTGAGGAAAGGCTCAAAAGAAGAAGTGACTTTGGAATTCAGAATTAGATTAGAGATTAAATCAATCCAGTCTATGCAATAAACATTTTGAAAGCAGCATATACCAAGCACAGGTCACAGTGCCTGCTTGAAACTGTCTTTCTTTAGTGAGTTGCGGCTTCATTTCTAACCTGATGTTTTAAAAAGTTATTAACCCAGAAGAGCAAAATAATCTTTTAAGAGGAGAGTAAAGTTGGAGGACTCATAATTCCTGACCTCAAAACTTCCTACCAGGTCATAGTAATCAAGATAGTGTGGAATGGCATAAGGATAGACATTTAGATCAATGGAATAGAACTGAGAGTCCAGGAACCTTTACGTCCATGGACAACTGATTTTTGCTGAGAATGTCAAGACTATTCAATGAAGAAAGAATAATCTTTTCAACAAATGGTGCCGGGACAGCTGGATAGCCATATGCAAAAGAATGAAGTTGGATCCTTACCTCATATCATATACAAAAATTAACCCCAAATGGAACAAAGAATTAAATGTAAGAGCTAAAACTATAAAACACTTAGAGAAAACACAGGTGTAAATCTCCATAACCTCGGATTAAGCAATGGTTTCTTGGATATGATACCAAAAGCACAAGCATACAAGGAAAAAAATTGATAACCTGGACCACATCAAAATAAAAAACTTTTCTGCTTTGAAGAATACAATGAAAAAAATGAAAAGACAACCCACAAAATGGAAGACATATTTGAAAATCATGTACCTGATAAGAGTCTAGATGCAGAATATATTAATAACTTTTACAACTCAATAATAAAAAGACAACTTTATGTTTTTAAAAATGGCCAAATGACTTGAATAGACAGTTCTCTAAAGAAGACATACAAATGGTCAATAAACACATGAAAAGATGCTCCGCGTCATTAGTCATTAGGGAAATGCAAATAAAAAACACATGAAGCATCACTTCAAACCCACTAGGATAGGTAGAATTTAAAAATTAAAAAAGAAAATAATAAGTGCTGGTAAGGATATGGAGAAACTGGAACTCCCGAACATTGCTGATGGGATTATAAAATGGTGCAGCCACTATGGCAGTTCCTTAAAAAGTTAAACATAGAGTTGCCATATGACCCAGCAATTCTACTCCTAGGTATCTACCTAGGAGAAATAAACACGTATAGTCACACAAAAACGTATACATGGCAGTTCATAACAGCATTATTCATAACAGCCAAAAAGTGGAAACAACCTAAATATCCATCAACTGATGAATGGATAAACAAAATGTGGTGCATCCATTCAACAGAATTTTTTTCAGCCATAAGAGGGAATAAGTACTAACTGATATATACTATAACATGGATGAAACTTTAACACATTATGCTAAGTGAAACAAGACAGACACAAAAGGCCATATATTACATGATTCCATTTATGTTAAATGTCCAGAATAGGCAGGTCTACAGAGACAGAAAGTTGATTAGTGGTTGCCAGGGGGTTTCAGAAGAAGGAAATTGGGAGAGACTGCTAACAGGTGCAGGTTTTATTGTTGGGGTGATAGAAATGCTCTGGCATTAGATAGTGGGGATGGTTGTACAAAATTAAGACTATACTAAATCCCATTGAATTGCACTTTAAAAAGTGGTGAAATGGGCTTCCCAGGTGGCGCAGTGGTTGAGAGTCCGCCTGCCGATGCAGGGGACACGGGTTCGTGCCCCGGTCCGGGAAGATCTCACATGCCGCAGAGCAGCTGGGCCCGTGAGCCATGGCCCCTGAGCCTGCGCGTCCGGAGCCTGTGCTCCGCAACGGGAGAGGCCACAACAGTGAGAGGCCTGCATACAGCAAAAAAAAAAAAAAAAAAAAAAAAAAGTGGTGAAGTTTACGTTATGTGAATTATGTCCACAGTAATAATAAAAAAGAAAAATATTATTAAAAACCAAAAACATATGCTTTCTATTTTCTTTGGAATGTTGCTACATTGATACAGATCAGCTAAAAGAATAAAGCACAAGAGTTATTCCATTAATATTTGTTTTATAAGAATACATGTGTTCCATTCTAGGTGAGAAGTTAAGGTTCATTTAGATTATGATCAAGAGTAGTTTAGAGAGCAAGGGAGGGCCAAGTTTAAAGGACCTGATTGTTAAGAGTCTGTTGACTAATTTTTAAACTCCCACATGATAATTCATCTGCTCATTAAAGCAGCACTTTGCAAAAACAAAGTT
The DNA here is from genome assembly GCF_000442215.2 of Lipotes vexillifer. Lineage (NCBI taxonomy): Eukaryota > Metazoa > Chordata > Mammalia > Artiodactyla > Lipotidae > Lipotes > Lipotes vexillifer. The sequence goes on from NW_006793908.1 coordinate 1,311,597, forward strand.
TATTACAACTTTATGGTACACTAATTCGTGGGTCAAACACTGTCCCAAAGTCACAAGTTCGTCCTTCTGAGAGATGTGCAGGCTCTGGAGGGCACTGAACAGCTGTGTATCTGGGGCTAGCCCATGGGGCCCCGTGATTACTGGCTCCCCCAACATGTTTCACAGTGAAGTACCTTGCTTGTTCTCTGGGTGGTGTATCCGTGTTAGTAGGTGGAGGATTTGACTTGTTCATGGGGATGTAATTCATAAATCGTACGGACCCCGTTTTGTTTACCGAAGCAGACCTTTTCCTCCATTGCTGCTTTCTTTGAAGGAGTTCAAAAGTTGGATGCTCTCCCCAGTGAACATTTCTAACCCTTGAGTAAGAGCCCTGGTCCACACTGTTAGAGATAAGGATTTTCATTATTTAGTGGGACAAACTGTGTTCTTCTTAAACATCCCACTTCAGATATGGCTGCTTTCTTTCCTTCTCTCCTTTTTTTTTTTTTTTTTTTAACAGGAGGATATAAATAAGGATTCTGAAGCACTTTGCATATTATTAGGTAAGGATGATTAATCATGTTTGGGGACTGCCCTGATGGTGGGGTGGGGTGGAAGGAATTACCCTCACAGTTTGACTATGAAATTCACTTAAAATAGATACAAAGTCATCTAAAGGGGCAGAACGGCAGATAAGATCAGACGCAGAGGGAAAAGAGAGTTGGCAAAACAAAACTCAGAACTGCTTTCTTAGGCCCCATCTAGGAGATAACAGGATTTAGGAATTCCTGTTTCAGCAGGAAGGCCATAGCCAGGGTGGAAGTGGGTGGAAGGTTGTGACCAAAGGACTTTGTGAGGTGAGGACCGGCTGGCAATATCACTGTTCTGTGAAACGGTTGCACCTTAAAACTGGATTTTCTGCCTTCGTTTCCCTCATGGATTTAACGTCCCCTAGCAACCTTCTGAGCATATTTGCCCTCTTTGGGACACCATGCTGTAGCAGTTAAGAGCCCCGACTCTAGTTTGTACCATGTGGTTCAGTTCCTGGCTCTACCGCCCACTAGATTTGTCATCTTACAAGTTACATAACCTCTGGCTTTCTCTGTAAAGGGGGCTTAACCATGGTTCCTACCTGATAGGCTTGTGGTGAAGATTACACAAAGTAATCAGGCTGAGTGCTTCATACCGTACTCAGCACATGTTAGTAGATGCCAACCATTATGATTATTGTTATGTTATTCCAATGTAGGTATGTCGATGGGGACAGCTTACTGGTGGCAACTACGGTTTTCATTGAGTTACTAAGCTGGGCTTCTGACACGTTTATCATTTGAACTTAGTGTAAGTCTGACAGGAAGAAAGAGATGTGGGCTGACAGATTCGGGGTTCCGATACTGCCTTGGATTAATGCTAAAGCCACAGCAAATTCACCAAGGTTATAAATGCTGCCACATGAGGCGCCTTGGGGTCTGGCTGCTGATACCATCTCAGTCAGAAGCTTGCTCTGAGTTTCCATAGGAGGAGGCACTACAGAGGAAGTTATCAAGGGCGACCAGTGGTTCACATGGTGATTGAAAACTGAAATACTGGCCGACTGAGGGCTTATTCATACCAGATCATACTCTTTCCAAAACCCTATGAAGGCTTCCCTTCTGCTCTTCGGGTAAAAGGAAAACTTCATGCTGGGGTCTACAAGGTCTTTCCTATGGGGCAATTTCTGCCTTTCCAGCCATGTGGTACAACTCTTCCTTGCTTGCTGTGCTCCAGTCCAGGGGCTGGCAAACTACAGCAAAGTTTCATAAGGTTGCATTGGGATATAGCCCACGCATTTGTCTGCATACTGCCTAGGGCTGCTTTCATGCAGCAGTGGCAGAGGTGGGTGGCTGAGACTGAGACTACAAGGCCCACAATGTCACATGGTAACACCTAACTGCAGGGGACCTGGGACACGGGGTCCACTTGTGGGTCCAAGGAGAAATGGTTTTGTTCATCAGCTAACAATTTTTGCCATGAATACAAAGCTATGTTCTTGGTGGGGGGGGGGGGGA
>NW_006793908.1:1313744-1331012 GCF_000442215.2 Lipotes vexillifer
GGGGGGGGGGGGGAATCTTGAAATTCCCATTGCCCTTACCATTCAATTTAGCATGCCATTCCCTACCAGGTCCCTGGGGCACACTGCAGAAATGACAGCTTCCAGGTGCATATTTTAAAAACACTGACTTTACTAATTTGCTTGAGGCTTTTGAATAAAGTTACCTTGGTATTCTGGTAACATTTGTAACTGCGTGATATAGACATACACCACCAGTGCTTTAAGAACATTCAACGGGAAGCCAGTGACTTCCAAACAGCTTCACCCTGAGTCTAAACCCACTGCTTAATAGTAAGTTACAATGACAATAATAGTAACTAATGCATGCTACATGCTTTAAGAGCATGATCTTACCTAATCCTCACCTATGAGGTGCTTTTGTTACCCATTTGATAGATGAGGAAATGGAGGAAAAGAGATGTTAAGTAACTTGCCTAAGTTACATAATAATAAGTAATGAACGATGGATCCAGAAATCAAAATCAGCCGTCTGAGGCAGAGCACTGATGAATTCACTTAGCTCTATAAGCACATTATATGGTTAAACGAATGCCTCATCTTGTGTAGGAGTTTACCGTTTACAAAACCGATGAGGTTATCCTTGTTTTCTAGATAAGGAAACTGAGGCAGGTACGTTAAGTGATTTGACAAGGTAATGTATCCACTTTAAGATAGAAGAACATTAGGAACTGGGTGTCTGGATTCCTTCCACCAGAAACAAAAGCTGAAGTTGAACCATGTGCTGCTGCCTGTTCTCCAGCCCAGTCACCCACCTAGAACCTGGGACCACATCACAACCGGCTGTTCGCATGGCATTATACCCACAAATGCCAAATATCTATCCCTTGAGAAAGAAATACTGCTCCTAAGTATATGTCCTACCTCACTAAGAATAAGACAGGCACTGCGTTCTAATAAAAAACTAGAAAGCACCCAAATCTCAACCAGTGGGAGAATGGTTGAATAAATTATGTTGCATCCATAAGATGGAATGCTGCCATCATAAATAATGATTTCCCCTTAAAGGAAAATGACATTTTTTCTTCTCAAGCTAGGACAGGTAACGAGAACTAACAAAGGGTCAAAGAGGATTTTTGCATGTGAACATGCAGGTTTTGGTTAACTCTGTATCTATTTAATACAAAGAATATGCTATACCTGAAACATTGTGGTCTATTGTTATTTAATAAACAAACCTCTCTAAAAAGAGAAAAACATGATTTCCTAATTACCTGGGAAAATGCTTACAATAAAATAATAAGTATAGGTATACTTATTGTATTATACTTACTAGTAATACATATTTATATATACATATATATCGGTATGTATAAATTGTGTGTGTATAAAACACATATAATACTGTCTTTTAAAAATATATCTTTACTGGGGCTTCTCTGGTGGCGCAGTGGTTAAGAATCTGCCTGCCAATGCAGGGGACATGGGTTCGAGCCCTGGTCCAGGAAGATCCCACACGCCGCAGAGCAACTAAGTCCGTGCACCACAACTACTGAGCCTGTGCTCTAGAGCCTGCGAGCCACAACTACTGAAGCCCGCGTGCCCTAGAACCCACGTGCCACAACTACTGAGCCCACATGCCACAACTACTGAAGCCCACGCTCCTAGAGCCCGTGCTCCACAACAAGAGAAGCCACCGCAATGAGAAGCCCATGCACCTCAAGGAAGAGTAGCCCCTGCTCACCACAACTAGAGAAAGCCTGAGCGCAGCAACGAAGACCCCATGCAGCCAAAAATAAAAATAAATAAAACAAATGAATTAAAAAAATCTTTATGTATTTCATGCCTTTATATTAGATTATGTTTTCTAAAATATATTAATTTATGCTAAATAATATCAAAGGAAATGCATTAAAATATTAACCGTGGTTATGTCTCAGAAGTGGATGATAGTTGATTATTATTTCCTTCAGCATATTTTTCTGTAATTTTCTACTTCCTCCAATAAAGATATATTACTTTTATGAGGAGAAAAGTTTCACAACGCATGTTATTTTAAGGAAAGATGTTGGTAGCCTATATTTCACAGCCTGTCTCCTCAACCAGGTCCCACCCTGTTTGGGAGTGTTGAGCATTTACATGCAAACACTAAAAACACATTCCCGTTTTGAACCTGCAGATAATTCTGACTTCCACTTAGGAACTCACAGTTAACCATTAGGACCAGCTAAATAAGTCCTGAATTCAATCATCTACAATGTTCCTTGAGCAGAGATGTGGGGAGAAGAGAGGAGGTTTTAGTCTTTGTGGCTTCATGGGATGGACGGTTGGTTGTCCTTTCAGGGGATAAGAGGGAAAAGGTTCAGACGTGGTTTAGGACAACAGAGTCCAGGACCTGGAGTAGACTGTGGCTCCGGAGCTTCTAGGAGGGAACTAGACCACTCCCTTCCCCAATGCATTCATTTGTCTCTAATGATTTTCAATAGAAGGGCTTAGGAACCTCCCGAGAAAAGACTGGAATCCTGCCCACCAATGCACTGCAAACCAACATCTGCAAAACAAGGTGCTCCCAGGTGGAGGACATATCATAGAGGAACAGGAGCCTCCAGGGAAGAACGAAACTGGCACTGCAATTCCAGGAGTAAAGGCTGACAGTAGTGGAGAGTGGGAATTACAGGTAATCTCTCAAATGATCCCAGAACTTGTCCAGATCCGGGCAGCCTGGGGCATGTTTGCAACCTTGGAGAAAGGCACAGTGGGTGTGACTTGGGAGAATGATAACCCTATAACGGTAGAAACACATTGGCACTCAAGCAACTTTGCAGCAGGCCCCCTAGCTGAGTGCACTACAGCAACGACATCCTCTGACTTTGAATCCCAGTTATCCTGGCTTGGGCACAGAGATGACTCTCCCCGAGGAGATGACACCAGCTGCAAAGGTGACAGCAGCAGAGTTTCAACCTTGGAGACGCAGTGCTCGGGGAGAACTGTCAGTGTATGGGCTGACAGTGCCCTGCTTGGCTCCCACACCTCCTGTGGGGAAGCCCTACCACGAGCCACTGTGACCTCTGAGGTTGAGCAAATGTGCCGTGAGACTTTTGGCTGAATGTCACCCCGAGTGTCCTCCTCTTGCTTTGCTGAGCGGGGAAGTGACAAAAGCTTCCAGTTTAGGGGACTGGCAGGTATTCCAAATTCACCAGGATTGCAGGTGGTGTTCACTGTAACAGCCACGGGGATTGGGACAGACTTCTAACCCCGAGGAGCATCTTTGGGGAGGCGTCAAAGAGTCTCAGTCCATGGATTCCTGCCATGGTGGGGACACTCAGCCAAATTTTTTCTGATCACATGTCAGTATCCCTGGGCATTTCCAGAAATATTTAGGGGAAAAGAACTCTGTAAAAGGCTGAGGTAATGTAGGGACACTCATAATTAGAGAAGCGTGAGATGCTTGGGGGGAGGTTGTTTAAACAAAGCAAGCCAAAGGGGCTATTAAGGCATGCTATTCTCCACGAATTCAACATTTTTCTGAAACAGTTTGGTTTCCGTAGCTACTTGTTGCAATTATTTCAAGGAGGTGCCCTTCTAGGACTGCATTATTATTAGATGAGAGAGACACTATGACGTGAGGCAAATCTGGATAATATTTCACAATAGAATTTATTTTTGGAGGTTCTCCCTGCAAGGGATCTTCTCAATCTGTCCGCAACATACTCAGCAACTCCCCAGCTGTCGCATCCTCTGCCCCATATTTATTCTTTCCTTCCTCCCATTCAGACTTAAGTCAGCTATAATGGCAGAAAGGCAATCTGATATGTAAATTCACCTAAAATGGCAAATGACCGACAGTAGCTCGAGTTAGAGTTTCTGTTTTAAAGGAGTATGTCTGGGGTCCACGATGCCTGAACAGGGAAGAATCAGACTAACTGTGAAATCCTTTCATCATGAGAGGCCATTAGAGGGAGACTTTTGGGCAGGGGAGCTTCCTGGAATCTATTAATGATACCCCAAAGTCAACTCAGCTGACTCATAAAGTTAACTCTGAAGGTGCTTATGACGTTAACTAATAATCATAATCTCTAAGCCTGAGCTGCCTAAATTCTAAAGTTTTGTTCAACACCTCCTTTTGAAGTAAGTAGAGAGGAAATGACCACCCCTAATTCTCAGCCAAGATACTGAGGACCTGAGAGGGCCCCTCACGTGCCCTAGTCTCTCACCTAGTAATGGGTGGAACCAGGACTAAACAGAGAGTCATCTCGTTAGGCTGAAAGGCCGGGTGTCCAGGAGAAGGGTGGGTATTCCTTGGCCCGATGGGTATCCTGGAATATGAGGTTGTAAGGGATTGAGAGCACAGCTAAGTTTTCTGATCTGCAAGCCTCTCTTTCTCTCATACCCCATCCCCATCCTTCAGCCAATCCTGCAGACTTCACGCTGAGAACCTGCACGGAAACAACCACCTTCACCAGGCCCTCTGTTCCACCTCCACCCGAGGCTTCACCTTCTCTCATTTACAGGATAATTTTCAGCAACGGCTTCCTGATTGCCTCCCTGCTTCCCCTCACCTCGCTCCAGTCTGTGCACACACCAGCCAGAGGGATCTTGTTCAAACTGTCAGGTCATGGTAAGTCCTTGGCTTAAAACCCTTTATTGCTCCCTGTCTCAGTGTCAAAGCCAGAGGTGACCCCCTGGCCCCTGGCGGCCATCCTGGCCGCGTCTCCCCACCACCCCAGGTTCTGTGTGCTCCGGCCACACTGTTGCTCAAATTTGCCAAGCACCTTCCTTTCTAATTGCTGTTCCCCTGCCCCGAGTCCCCCAGATAACCACATAACGAGCTCCTTCCCTTTATTCAGACATCTGTTCAAACGTCATCTCCTCAGATAAGCCTCCCACCCACTCCATCTAAAACAGCCCCCTCCCAGCATGCTTTACCCCTATGTTTTCCTTTTCTTCATAGCACTTTCCACCTGATGCACCATATATATTTTTAAAAATGCCTTGTCTGGCTCTCTTATCTAGCACCATATGAGTTTCGTTATATCCTCATTGCTAGAATAGTGCCTGGCACCTACTTGCTGAGTAAATGAAACCGAGAAACTCAGAGCAACACATTTCTTTTTAGATAAGAATGTTTTCTTCCTTTTCATTTTAAACTACCCAGCTACACGACATCAGCCCTGTGATCAATTTTTTTTTCTGAAGCTCTGACCTCTGGGTGGCCTTTAGCAAGTAACATGACTTTGTTAGGACTCACTTTACCCAGCTGTAGAATGGGAATGAAAATACCACCTACCTCCCTTCCCTGACACTTGACTGAAGCAGCCTCTGACATGCCTTCTTTGTTCTTTGAGGGAAGGAGCCACACACAAGAAAATTCTCCCCATGAAGTCACAGTTAAAAGCCCCAAGAGGGTAGGAGCTGTACTTTGTTTCTCTCCATTCTTACACAAAGTAGGCCTCCATTAAGTGCTTATCAAAGTTAGTATCTGTGGACATAAATTGCACCTGCTTCTGCAGCCCTGCTCACAGAAGCTGGCCCCTTTCTGGGCTAACACTCAGAAATAGCAGAAGAACGAAATCTAGCTTAGTAGTGACGCAGATTCCTTCTTCCAGAGGAAGCCAACTGCACAGCCCTTGATGGACAAATGGTGACCATGGACGTGTTGTTTGCTTTGAACGTGGAGCAGGGAATTTCACAAGATGAGAAAAATTCAGATCAGAGGATTCTTCCTCTCGGCTATAACTTTTTTTTTTTTGGAGTGACCCTGATTAATACCATGATTCTCTTAATTTGGGTGAATTTCCTTGTTCAGCTCAGAGCTACTGATTCAGCAGATATTCCCAGAGTCAGACCCTAGTGGAAACTAACATGTGACGTCTGGTGCCAGGCACTTCCCCATATGCTCAACAAGGATTTATACATGAGTGCGTGGATATTTACACCACACTGTTTCTGTCTTCATCTCTTTGTCTTTCTTTCTTCTTTTCCTTTTCTGACTCTTTTTTATTCCTTCCCCATTTATGCCCCAGCGCTCCTCTGAGACACGTGGGCATTTTATGGTTTTGTTGGTCTTGACAGATGACTGACCTTCCAAAGCCCAGTGATTTGGTATCAGAAGATCTAAGTTTTTTCCTTTTCTCCACGTTCTAAAGAAGCGTGTTGTAGTTTCCCCAGCAGAAGTGAAAATGATTAGCGGGCGACTCAGATGTCTGCACAGGCACAGGAATGAGGGGGAGAGGGGGCAGGACAAGAGGAAGAGGGGACTTTTAGAGGGGCTGAGAGCAGACCCCACACACGTTCTGACTACCCAGTGGAAAGAAATGAAATCCTGTGTTCCAGGGCAGTATTGCCATTGATGGTAATTCTCTGTCATTCAGCAGGTGCCAGGAAAAAAACCTTCATTTTGATTTTTATACATTCATTTTAACAACTGGGACTTCCTCATTTGCCTGAGGAGGAGGTATACAAGGGTGCACAATTTATAGTTAATTTGAAGATGAATAAAATACTAGCATATCTTTTGTTGCCCCTAAAAACACAATACCTAAATTAGCACAGTGCCCTGATTGCCACCCCGCACACGCATTTAGGTTGTAAATGAGCTCCATTTCAAGCACATTTGTAACGGTTGCGAAAGTGAGGGACCAATTATGTGGCCATATTGATACTAATGATGGTGACGTCCAGAGAACTGTCCCAGCCTAAGAACACCCACAGTGCAACCAACAATCATGGCTTCAGTCCCAATCAGAAGGTTTTCATTCAGTCCTAATCATAGTGGAATCTGTCAAATGGATTTGTTTCCAGAAAGCTTGCTAGACACAGGTCAAATGGCAGAAGTTGCAAAAATGTCACTGTTTTACATAAAATATCTGCAGAAATTACACCTAGAAACTGTTGCCCTTTTATCCAGTTAACTGGCGTATACAAAGTAACAGCCAGGTCAAATGGTTACCATGGTGGCAACGATCATTTTATGGTACATTTGTAATTGTTCTAAAACAATTAATATGAAATAAAAGTGACCAGAATTAAGAGGTGATGTTTTGCTCAAGAAGCGGAAAAGATGAACAATTCATTAAGAGCCTAAGAAGAAACTGGTTCTAAGAAACATGTTATTGTATTTGTTGAAAGAATATTGTCAAGGTCTTTATCCATATTATGTGGCCCCACAGAACATAGCTTCTTTAGATTTTAGTTTTAGCTTCCACAACAGTGCTGGTTTATTTTAACCTTATAGAAACTGTAGGTTTTTATACATTATCATATTTTCTTCTTTGCTTTGGTTGGTAAGGAGCTCAAAACCAAACTTATAGACTATCTCTAATGACTCTGCAGAATTTCATGTTTGCATTTGTTTTTCTTTCTTTTTCTGAGGGAGGTGAGTGGTTGTGTATTAATTTTATCCTTCACTTTATTTTCTTATCAATATTTTCTCTTCACTCTGTTTCCTTCACTTGTTTCTTTTCTGCTTTCCTATTATATATATTCTTAAAAGCTATCATACAAGGATATGGAGCATGAATATATAAATAAATCTGGTCTCAAGGTGATAAATTTAACACATCCAAGTCATCATCCTGGTGCTACTATTTATCCTATCTTGCTATCTTTTTAGAACAATAAATTTAGAATGCTGTCCTCCTTCTTGAAGTTATAAAAACATTTTTCTGAATTAGCATATACTGAACTTAGGTTTTCCTTTTAGTCTTTTAAATTTTGTTCTCTCTTTTTTTATCCTTTGCCTCAAAATAAATTAATGTGAACTATTACCTTAAGTTCTATTAGTCATCAGCTTGGGGACATACTGCTGCTACACCGGCTACACTTATTATTATTTTTTTAATGTTTTTTTTTGTTTGTTTGTTTTTTGCGGTACGTGGGCCTCTCACTGTTGTGCCCTCTCCCGTTGCGGAGCACAGACTCCAGATGCGCAGGCCTGGCGGCCATGGCTCACGGGCCCAGCCGCTCCGCGGCATGTGGGATCTTCCCGGACCGGGGCACGAACCCGTGTCCCCTGCATTGGCAGGCGGACTCTCAACCACTGCGCCACCAGGGAAGCCCCTATTTTTTTAAACTGTTCCAAGAGGGGTGATGAATCTGTCCTGAGCCATCGCATTCTTTTACTCTGTCTGTCTCCTTGCATTTACTTCTTTACTTTCCAACTCATCTATTTATTATTTGGCCATTTCATATTCTCTCTCTCTCTCCCTCTCTCTCTCAACAACCCCCCCGCAACCTTTGCCTAGCTTTTTCCCTTTAGCTCTCTTTTTTTTTTTAATTGAAGTATACTTGAGTTACAATGTTGTGTTAGTTTCAGGTGTACACCAAAGTGATTCGATTATATATATATTTTTTCTTTTTCAGATTTTCACTTATAGGTTATTACAAAATATTGAATAGAGTTCACTGTGCTATACAGTATGTCCTTGTTTCTTATCTATTTTGTATATAGTAGTGTGTGTATATCAATCCCAAACTCCTAATTTATCCCTCGCCCCGTTCGCCATGATCATAAGTTTGTTTTCTATGTCTGTGGGTCTATTTCTGTTTTGTATATAAGTTTATTTGTATCTTTTTTTTTTAGATTCCACATATAAGCAATATCATATGACATTTGTCTTTCTCTGCCTGGCTTACTTCACTTGGTATGATAATCTCTAGGTCCATCCATGTTGCTGCAAATGGCATTATTTCATTCTTTTTTATGGCAGAGTAATATTCCATTGTATATATGTACCACATCTTCTTGATCTATTCCTTTGTTGGTGGACATTTAGTTTGCTTCCTTGTCCTAGCTATTGTAAACAGTGCTGCAATGAACATGGGGGGTGCATGTATCTTTTCGAATTATGGTCATATGGTAGTTCTATTTACTAGAAATAGAACCTCCATACTTTTCTCCACAGTGGCTGTACCATCCCTTTATCTCTTTCCTCATCCATCCATCCATCATCTATCCATCCATCCATTCCCTCCTCCTTTCCCTCATCTCTCCCTCCCTCCCAAGTATGCTTCCCCAGTTTAAAAATAACAACTAAAGCTCATATACAATCAGGCCATGAAAACATAAATAAAATTCTAGAAACCACAGGAAAGGAAGAAGAAACATGTATAACAAAAATCTAGTTACAATGACAGTCAAACTCAGTCTGGACTCTGTAAGCTCATATGAAGGGAAAATCAGAATAGATTCTGTAAGGCCTAATGGCAGACAACTTGTATTAACATATTGGCTGGAAATATAACTGGACCTGGGGTGGGTAGAGGTAGAGAAGAAGAGGGTGGCGGTGGATGTTGAAGATTTACGTGACTATATAATGGAATGAAGGTAATGAGACCGTACTGAAATCATCCTGACTCCTCCCTTTCTTTCATACCTCACATGCAGTCCGTTAACAAATTCTCTTATTTCTAGCCTCAGTATATCAGAATCTGCCACATACTTCCTTCCCCAGTACTATCATGACACGAATCATCACCTCCTGCCTGGACTGGCATTGTCCCTTTTGGTGGGTCTGCCCCTGCCCTTGCCCTTCTTGCTGTTCTCGACCCAGCAGCCACTGTGATAGTGTGAAAATGTGGGTCACAGCCCTCTGCTCAAGCATCCCCAGAGTCTTGTCTTTTCATCTCACGCACAGTTAGAGCCAAAGTCCTTCCAATGGCTACTCAGCCCTACAAGCTCTGGGCACCAACCTCTCTGAGCTCTTCCCCTCACTCACAGTGCTTCCGCCACTCAGCCCAAAGGTCTCTCCTCAGGTCTGTTCCCTTTTCCTGAAAGATGCCTCAGATAAAGTCAGCCCTCAGTACCCGCAGGTTCCGCACCTGTGGATTCAACCAACTGCCGATGGCAATTCGATCGCTTTACATAAGGGACTTGGGCATCCATGGATTTTGGTGTCCACCGGGGATACTAGAACCAAGGGACCGTATACCTGTGTCTCACTCCTTATCTCTTTCAGGTCTTTGCTCAAGTGTTTTCTCATCAGAGAGTCCATCTGCCTTGGTTCCTTATCATCTTACTGAAAACTAAGGCTCCTTTACTACCCCTGCCCTTTCTAGCCCCTTGTTTCATTTTCACCGTAGCACTTATTACCTAACACACCATACGTGATCATACCAGTTTATTTATGGTCTATCTCTGCCGACCCTCCCACCCGAGTGCCAATTCTGTGAGGGCAGAGTTTTTAATCTGTGATGTTTATGCTATATGCCCAACACCTAAAACAGTACCCAGTGGGTACTTAGCTCAATACATATTTGTTGCATGAATGGATGAAACTAAATACTCTGACAGCATTGGCACCAATTCTAAACAGCTAAGATAATATAGCAGAGTGCCATCCAAAATAAATTAATAGAATGAAGCAAGTTCCCCATTGCCAAAGTAAAATAGAAAGTCAAAGCAATAACTGGGTCATTTGTAGAGACATGGATGGACCTAGAGACCGTCATACAGAGTGAAGTAAGTCAGAAAGAGAAAAACAAATATCATATATTAACGCATATATGTGGAATCTAGAAAAATGGTACAGATGAACCGGTTTGCAAGGCAGAAATAGACATGGATGTAGAGAACAAATGTATGGACACCAAGGGGGAAAAGCAGGGGGCAGGAGGAGGCGGGTTTGTGGTGGGATGAATTGGGAGATTGGGATTGACATATATACACTAATATGTATAAAATAGATAACTAATAAGAACGGGCTGTATTAAAAAATAAAATTCGAAAAATAATAAAAACGGGCTTACAGAAAAACTAACTGGTTATTTAGGGCAAAGGGACTTTTTTTTTTTTTTTTTTTTTTTTTTACTGTTAGAGGATCATAGAGGATCATAGAGAATCATAGGAGTGAAAGAAATCTGAGGTCTCACTCAGTCCTGCCTCCTGACAACAAGAAGGAGGGGCACATTTACATCAAGTGAAAGGGGATCTTTTCTGTGTTTAAGGGCATTTGGAGAAACACTATGGTTTTCCAGTCGTTCCTAAGTTTTCTTTTTGATGTTCAACCATTCACCATCCACTCCCCTTCTTAGGAAAGTCATATCTCGACCTTAAATCACACTCACTGAAATGAAAAGCCAACTGCAATTACATCCACCTCCCGCTTCTCTTTCTCTTTAACTATCTGTTCCTAAACAGCAATAGAAAAAAGCACAATGTTTCTCAGGTACCTATGGCACAAAATCAAAATTCTACCAAATAGTAATGAAGACTTTGGCCTTTTCCTAAGTTAAGTCATTTCCTTTGAAATACATTTTTCTGTTACAGGTTGCAAACAGCTTTCCCTTTTAATTTTTTTTTTTTTTAAAGTAGGAAGGAACTGCTAGCTCATTTGTTTCTTTGGTGTTTACACATTATAGGTTAAATTCTGTTATGACAATGTGTTACAATTTAATAAAATCACATGGGGTAAGATTTTCTGATCTAGCAAAAGGCCCACTTTTGGCTATAATATTATTTATGTTGGAAGTTGTTGGAAGTCAACTCAAACCAATATCAAGTTTCCAGTGAAACAAAATGTGAGAGAAGGTATATTAGACTGGAAGTCAGGAGACTGGGCTGGAATCTGATTCTCATTCGGTTATGAACATTCTGTGTGAGCTTGAGGGAATTTACTCAACCTTACTGGGCTTCAGTTTTTCTCCCGCAAAAGGACAGCTTTAGATTTAAAGGAACTTTGTATTCCCTTTCATCCCTAGGATTTATGATTCTTTGTATAATTGTAATGAATTTAGCCTGAAATTTTATATTTTGATTTCTCTTTCCTCCCTGCCTCCCCCGCTTCCTTCTTTTCCCTCCCATCTATCCATCCATTTACCCATCCATCCAACCATCCTCCATCTTTACTTATATTTTGATTCTCTTCTTTCTTTCCTTCTATTCTTTCTCCCTTTTTTACTTTTCCATTTTCTTTCAATAACTTTCTTTTCTACTTCTTTCTTTGTCTTTTTCTTTTCCTGTTTCTTTCCTTTTCTTTTATTCTGTCCTTTCCTTTTCTCTTTGTTTATTTTCCCTCTCCCTCCTTTCCAGCTTTCTTTCATCCTTCTCTTTCTTAAATTCTTTCGCTCAGCAGCAAATCACTCAGCATTTCAACAAATCCATAAATTAGCGGTAGTTTCATGGGCTGGTGCTAACGCCTATTCTGATCAACCAGGCATTGCAAACTGATGTGAGTGCTGATAGTGTGGCTTTCAGTGCTGACAGTGTGGCTCAGGCCTTGCATGGAAAGTAGCCAAAGCAGCACATGGCTATTATTTAATGATGCCAGAGACTAACAGGAAGTCTTCTGCAAATTGCCTCACAAATTATACAGTGGTTCCCTGCCTTCTTGTTATTGGCACGAAATAGATTTGTGAAACTAGGCTTAGCATCCAAATTCTTTCGCTGTTATAGGAGGTATCAAAGCTACCTTTTTAAACATAAAAGTGAAAAAATAAATTTTTACAGAAAACGCCATAAACAAAGAAAGTATAAATGACAAACTTGGGGAATACAGTATAATGACAGTCAAAAGGTCTAATTTCCATAATATATAAAATGTTCTTGCAAATTATTTATATATACACACATGTTTCAATAGAAAATGGCAAATTTTATGGATAATTCACACAGAAGGAAATAAAAATGGCCAACAGACACAGGACATGGAACCTCAAGAGTTAAAGAAATTCGGTTTGAAAGGTCATATTTTCGAAAGAAAATTTATTATTTTTAACAAAGTGTAATGCTTTAAATTAGCCTGAAGAATAATATTAGTATACATTTTATCAACTTTTTTTTAAAGGAATATAAAACTATTTACTGACTACTGTTCACCAGTATTTACAACAGAGTAAACAATATATAGTTGAATAATATTCTGATTACTACAAAGTTATTGTTCTTCCTGGCTTCTGCTGAGCCAGTAAGCCAAAATACTGAGAAGATTGAGCCTACATGTAAGGAATGGGTTGGGGTAAAGTTTGAAAAAACATGAAGGTCAAGTTCAGATTAGAAAAGTTTGTTCACTCATTTATTCCTGCAGATCCTAAACTGCCAACATCTCTAACCATCTAATTAGGTTTCCATTAACAAGGCTGAGACATCCCATGTATCACAGTCTTTCGGTAAACACAACACGGGGATTTCAACTTCTTATAAAAGAACAGTTTGCCAAAAGGAAGCTTTAAATGTCCATTTAACTAAGTCTTGCTTGGCTAATTAAAACATACCAGAATTTTTCTAGTTCTTTCATTTGGGTTGACAGAGAGAAAATTTTCCTTTCAGGGGTTTTACATATAAAACTGCCTTTATATGATGGTAGATATGGATGCAGATTCTGATAGGGCTGCTTTAAAAAAATATCCAATTTAAATTGTTTACATTAATTTGTCTAATTAATTACAAAATTATTTAATTTGAAAGGTTAAGACTTAAATTTTCAATTTAAGTTGAAGTGATTTCTTATATTGCTCAAAATGACAGAATCCCAGAAACATGGGCTTATCCATGGTTGTGAAAGGCTGGTTTTGTTTTGGTAAATGTATTTAAACAATAACCAAAAAAACCCCAAATCATTTACATATGTATTTTATGTATACACATACAAAAAACCCAGAATGGTCCTCAGGCATATATGCGTTAAATGCAAATTCTAAATTCTGATTAAGTAATGACTATGGAGATTTTCCCCAACATTTAGAAAAGCTGTTCTCTAATGCAGAGGAAATAATATACCGTGGTATCAAATGTTCTTTTCTGCTAAAGGAAGCAACTACAGAAAGCTTTTATTTGTTCAAAGTAACCAGTGCTACAGATGCAAAAAAACCAAAAACAAAACCCCCCCCAAAACCCCACAAATTCCCCAAGACTACTTCAAAACGAACATATCAAACTTGATTTTCATTAGAATGTAGTTATTTCTTCACACTAATAAATCAAAAAACCAAGACCCAGATTTTATATATATATATATATATATATATATATATATATATATATATATATATATATATAAAAAAGTATATATAAAAAGCAATGCAAACAATTATTGAGCTTCATCTTCCGGACAAGAATATGCTAAGTTAGTCTCTCTTCATAAAAAGCAATTACAATTTGAGGACACTTCATATTTGCCTCCTTTGCCAACAGCACCAAGTCCGCCTCATCTGAATCTTTCCATTTCATGAGAAACATGAATTCTCCACTGCTGTCTGTGGCACCAGTTATTCACTCTGGGTCGAGACCTCTGGCTAAACCTCTTGGTTAGTCAGCAGCATCTCTTTTCTTCTTTGATTTGCTATCATCAGATTCACTGTCAGATAAAGATTTTCTTTTTGTTCCATCTTTTTCTTTACCGGCTTTTTGAGAATTAGGAAATGCTTCAATTAACTCTGGACAATCTAAATTTTTTTCGGGTTCCCAAGTATTGTCTGCATCTGTAAATCCCTTCCACTTCAGGAAATACTCCACCTTCCCATTCACTACACGATGGTCCAGTACTTTTTCTACCACAAATTCTTCAGGTTCTGCCTCTTTGACTTTTTTGCTCTTTCCGTTCTGTTTCTTTCCCATTTTTTGCAATGTAGTTTTATTGGAGGCCATTTTTTATTGCAGACTTGAAGAGCTATTATTCACTGCCTCCGAGCCGCTCTGGGTCCCGGGTCTGCTGTATCTCCGGCCCTGCATGCCTCAAGCTCCATCCACATCTGAGGGGGAGGGGGCTGGGGAGCTATTTTTCCTTAATTTTTTAAATCTTGCCATGAACACTTTTTTAAAATATATATTTATTTATTTATATTTTTGGTTGCGTTGGGTCTTCGTTGCTGTGCACAGGCTTTCTTTAGTTGCAGCGAGTGGGGACTACTCTTCATTGTGGTGTGTGGGCTTCTCACTGCGGTGGCTTCTCTTGTTGCAGAGAACGGGCTCTAGGTGTGTGGGCTTCAGTAGTTGTGGCACACGGACTTCAACAGTTGTGGCTCACGGGCTCCGTAGTTGTGGTGCACGGGCTTAGTAGCTCCGCGGCATGTGGGATCTTCCCGGACCAGGGCTCAAACCCGTGTCCCCTGCATTGGCAGGCAGATTCTTAACCACTGCGCTACCAGGGAAGTCCCTAGCCATGCACACCTTTAAATGTGACTTTTAAAAAAATACTGTCTCTCAATAAACAATTCTGCCAAATCGTCTCCCCTTCCTGTTCTCTTAAAAATGTAGGTTATAAAGAAATGGGGGATGTTCTTCTAAGTAATGTTTTACTTAAGCCCAGTTCTTCAGACTGGGCTGCCAATTATTCTTCCCCATTTCCCATCCCTACTGAAATACTCAGAATATTAGGTATCACTGCCAGTTTTCAAATATATGTTTTAAAACTTAATGAAACAGGAAGGAATTGGGTCACCTTTGAGATCCCCTTCATGTTTATCTCTTGCTTAGTCAGTACAACGGCAAGGTAAGGTCACAGGATTTGGAGTCAAATCGAACCTGAGTTTCATCTTTGTTGCTCTGGTATTTCGTTACCTATATCTGATATCTAAGTTTCTTATTCTCTTGAACCTCAACTTCCTCATCTGTAGAATAGGACTAATACCGGCATGTGTTTCACTACTCTAAGTGATACAAGGCATGTGGAGCACTTAGAGTAAACAGAGTAACAGAGGACCAGATAAATACACTGCTGAGACAATGATGGTGATAATGATGAAAGCTTAAGATGACAGGGGTGGGGATGATGGTGGTAATGATGAAAGCTTAAGATGACGGGGGTGGAGATGATGGTGGTAATGATGAAAGCTTAAGAACGTAAGAGAACTGCTCAGAACTATGAGGGGAACTCCAGGTCGTATCAAATTAATTTAGAAGGAACAGATGGAATGTCACCTAAATGCTAAGAAAAGAACTTTGCAACTTATTCAAGGTTTGAATCTAAGTCCCTTGAAATCTCACTGAGTCAGTATAATACAGAATATCTCATTCTGGTAAAGAGCCAGGCTTTTAAACTCTTTCATCAATCTAAATACAGTAGAATGAGGGAAACAGATGAGAAAAGAGAGTGAGAGTAGTCAGAACAGTAGGGGAGGCAAACACACATTCAGGTCTATGTATAATTTTGACACAATATGGGTCAACATCTAATAATATTTCAAAGATTATGCAGGTAACCTTGACAACTCAGCTGATGCAGGCACTGAAAGAATAAGAGATTCACAGGAGACCCAGGAGAAAATCTGGGCCATTTTCTTGGTTGACTGATGGCTCATAGCTTTTACTCTGTAGAAAATTTGTTATAACTCGTAAAGCAGTCTTTTTTTACTTAATCAACAAACATCTACTAAACGTTTGTAACATGCCAAGACACTGTGCTAGGTCTTGGGGATACAGAGACATTCCCTAGCCACGAGAAGCTTCTCAAGAAGGACATTCCCACTTACAGCCAACTAGAATGCAACCCCACACTTCAACCTCACCCAGGAACCCTGCAAGTCATGGCTTATTAGTGCAATTTTATCGACCAAGGTAACTGAAGTTCAGAGAAAATACAACTAGAAAGGGCCAAGGCTAACATTTCAACTTCACTCTGCCTGGGCTCGATTCTCAGAAGAGTGACAAAAATGAAGTGATTTATTTTGATTGGGATAATGCTAATAATGAGAATAAAAACAGGCTAGGTTTGTTGCAGCAGCAACAGCAGCAAAAAAAAAAAAAAAAAAAAACCATCCTCACACCTCAGTGGCTCAACACAATTTCCTCTCTCCATCATGCTACATGTCCATGTAGGCTGGCAAGGGACTCTATGACATGGAGCCACTGAGCTCCACCATCTAGAACCGGTAACCTCCTCAGCTGCAGAGGCAGAGGCAGAGGGCATGGAGGATTGTCCAGTACTGGCTCTTGAGTGTCACTTCCAGGCGCAGCTCACTGGCCAGCCCTCGTCACACGGCTTTACTCAGGGTTGGGACAAGGCTGAGAGGGGTGAAGCCCTTAGTGTGACATCTAAGGAGGCATGGGCTCTCTGGGTCATGCAAACACAGGACTGGCACTGCTATGACCCCAAAAGCCAGTGGCTCCTTATATTTTTTACCTTAGGCAACTTACTGGTCTCACCTTAGTCCCAGTCATGGCCCCCACCTAACTGATAGGAGGCTGGGAAATGCAGGGTCTCTCATGTTTGGGAGGGAGAGAGAAGGTGGATACTGGAGAGGACTAGGAATGTCTAGTAACCTGGGCTTGAAACCTCACCCTCATCTGCGACGCTGCCTCTGCTCCTTTTCTCCCTGCCTCTCTAATCCAGGCAGCTGCCAAGCTTTGGGATTTTTTTTTTTTTTTTTTTTTTTTTT
>NW_006793908.1:1331022-1338633 GCF_000442215.2 Lipotes vexillifer
TTTTTTTTACATCTTTATTGGAGTATAACTGCTTTACAATGGTGTGCTAGTTTCTGCTTTATAACAAAGCGAATCAGTTATACATGAACATATGTTCCCATATCTCTTCCCTCTTGCATCTCCCTCCCTCCCACCCTCCCTGTCCCACCCCTCTAGGTGGTCACAAAGCACGGAGCTGATCTCCCTGTGCTATGCGGCTGCTTCCCACTAGCTATCTATTTTACGTTTGGTAGTGTATATATGTCCATGCCACTCTCTCGCTTTGTCCCAGCTTACCCTTCCCCCTCCCCATATCCTCAAGTCCATTCTCTAGTAGGTCTGTGTCTTTATTCCCGTCTTACCCCTAGGTTCTTTGTGACATTTTTTTCCCCTTAGATTCCATATATATGTGTTAGCATACGGTATTTGTCTTTCTCTTTCTGACTTACTTCACTCTGTATGACAGACTCTAGGTCTATCCACCCAAGCTTTGGGATTTTAACCAAATATAGCAAAAGCTGTATGCCAGATGCTTGCTGTGTGCCAGGTATTACACTATCCATGCTTATGCTCATCAGTGCATTTATTCAATCCTCACAACAGCCCTCTGAAGAAGTTCCTATGGGTGGGATGGGAGGGAGACGCAAGAGGGAGGGGATATGTGGATATATGGATATGTACAGCTGATTCACTTTGTTGTATAGCAGAAACTAACACACCATTATAAATCAACTATATCCCAATTGAAAAAAAAATCAGTTTTTAAATGAGAAAACTGAGGCTTAGAGAAATTGAATAACTTGCCCAGGTCATTTCTATAAAGGGTAAAGTTGAGATTTGGACTCATATCTAACTAGAAAGACTTTTTTCCTCCTCTTTAACCCTATGCCACCCATCCTTGTGGGAGCTTACAATCGTGCTGTATTCCAAGTTTATTAAATGAGAGTGTGGCTACATCAGCCCAACCCATGAGATAGTTGGAGGAAAATATTGACTTGCCACT
Organism: Lipotes vexillifer; assembly: GCF_000442215.2. Classification (NCBI taxonomy): domain Eukaryota; kingdom Metazoa; phylum Chordata; class Mammalia; order Artiodactyla; family Lipotidae; genus Lipotes; species Lipotes vexillifer. The sequence continues at coordinate 1,332,005 of NW_006793908.1, forward strand.
GGTAGGTAGTATCTGTAGCATCATCATCAGTGATACTAAGCCTACGTCGTTGATAAAAGGTGATGGGATTTTGTTGTTGTTCTTTTCTTTTGGTTTTCCACATGAAAATTCAGTGCCATCTGTTATTAGCAGATGTGGAGTAGAGAATGAGGGTCAAGATGTCTTTACCAATTAGATGTATGACTGGGGCAACTCCCTCTGTTTTGCCAGCTACCAAAAAAGCAGGGGCTGAATCAGATTTCCTAAGGTCACCTCCACTATTGACCTTACAAAATTCAGTGTCGATGGCAGAGATAGGTAAGATCATAAGGGTGGAAAATATTTTATTATTGTTTTTTAAATTTAATTTTTAATTTTTTAAATAGATCTTTATTGGAGTATAATTGCTTCACAGTACCGTGTTAGTTTCTGTTGTACAACAAAGTGAATCAGCCATAGGCATACACTAGTCCCCATATCCCCTCCCTCTTGAGCCTCCCTCCCACCCTCCCTATCCCACCCCTCTAGGTCATCGCAAAGTACCGAGCCGATCTCCCTGTTCTATGCTGCTGCTTCCCACCAGCCAACTATTTTACATTCGGTAGTGTATATATGTCGATGCTACTCTCACTTTGCCCCAGTTTCGCTCTCCCACCCCATGTCAAGTCCGTTCTCTATGTCTACCTCTTTATTCCTGTGGTGCAACTAGGTTCATCAATAAACTTTGTTTTTTAGATCCCATATATATGGGTTAGCATACAGTATTTGTTTCTTTTTGACTTACTTCACTCTGTATGACAAACTCTAGGTCCATCCACCTCACTACAGATAACTCAATTGCATTTCTTTATATGGCTGAGTAATATTCCATTGTATATATGAGCCACCTCTTCTTCTTTTTTAATTTTTTAATAATAACTTATTTTAAAAAATCTTTATTGGAGTATAATTGCTTTACAATGGTGTTAGTTTCTGCTGTATAACAAAGTGAATCAGCTCTACATATACATATATCCACATATCCCCTCCCTCTTGTGTCTTCTTCCCACCCTCCCTATCCCACCCCTCTAGGTGGTCACAAAGCACCGAGCTGATCTCCCTGTGCTATGCGGCTGCTTCCCACTAGCTAGCTATTTTACATTTGGTAGTGTATATATGTCCATGCCACTCTCTCACTTCGTCCTAGCTTACCCTTCCCCCTCCATGTGTCCTCAAGCCAATTCTCTACATCTGCACCTTTATTGCTGTCCTGCCCCTAGGTTCTTCAGAACAACTTTATTATTTTAGATTCCATATAAATGTGTTGGCATATTTTTGTTTTTATTTCTGTTACTCTAGGAGGTGGGTCAAAAAAGATCTTGCTGTAGTTTATGTCAAAGAGTGTTTTTCCTCTAAAAGTTTTATAGTGCCTGGTCTTACATTTAAGTCTTTAATCCATTTGGAGTTTACTTTTGTTTATGGTGTTAGGTAGTGTTCTAATTTCATTCTTTTACAGGGAGCTGTCCAGTTTTCCCAGCAGCACTTATTGAAGAGGCTGTCTTTTCTCCATTGTATGATCTTGCCTCCTTTGTCGTAAATTAGGTGCCCATATATGCGTGGGTTTATCTCTGGGCATTCTATACTGTACCATTGATCTATATTTCTGTTTTTGTGCCAGTGCCATACTGTCTTGATTACTGTAGCTTTGTGGTATAGTTTGAAGTCAGGGAGACTGATTCCTCCAACTCCGTTTTTCTTTCTCAAGATTGCTTTGGCTATTCGAGGCCTTTTATGGTCCCATACGAATTGAAAGATTATTTTGTTCTAATTCTGTGAAGAATGCCATTGGTAGTTTGATAGGGATTGCACTGAATCTGTAGATTGCTTTGGGTAGTATAGTCATTTTCACAATACTGATTCTTCCAATCCGAGAACATGGTACATTTCTCCATCTGTTTATGTCATTTTTGATTTCTTTCATCAGTGTTTTATAGTTTTCTGAGTACAAGTCTTTCGCCTCCTTAGGCAGGTTTATTCCTAGGTATTTTTGTTATCTTTTTGTTGCAATGGTAAATGGAACTGTTTCCTTGATTTCTCTTTCTGATTTTTCGTTGTTGCTGTATAGGAATGCCAGAGATTTCTATGCCTTAATTTTGTATCCTTCAAGGTTACCAAATTCATTGATTAGTTCTAGTAGTTTTCTGGTGGCATATTAAGGATTTTCTATGTATAGTATTATGTCATCGCCAATAGTGACAGTCTTACTTCTTCTTTTCCAATTCGTACTCCTTTTATTTCTTTTTCTTCTCTGATTGCTGTGGCTAGGACTTCCAAAACTATGTTGAATAAGAGTGGTGAGAGTGGACATCCTTGTCTTTTTCCTAATCCTAGTGAAAATGCTTTCAGTTTTTCGCCATTGAGTATGATGCTTGCTGTGGGTTTGTCATATATGCCCTTTATTATGGTGAGGTAGGTTCCCTCTATGTCCATTTTCTGGAGCGTTTTTATCATAAAGGGGTGTTGAAGTTTGTCAAAAGCTTTTTCTGCATCTATTGAGATTATCATATGGTTTTTATCCTTCACTTTGTTAATATGGTGTATCACATTGATTTGTGTATATTGAGGAATCCTTCCATTCCTGGGATAAACCCCACTTGATCATGGTGTATGATCCTTTTAATGTGCTGCTGGATTCTGTTTGCTAGTATTTTGTTGAGGATTTTTGCACCTATGTCCATCAGTGATATTGGCCTGTAGTTTTCTATTTTTGTGACATCTTTGTCTGGTTTTGGTATCAGGGTGATGGTGGCTTTGTAGAATGAATTTGGGAGTGTTTCTCCCTCCACAAGTTTTTGGAAGAGTTTGAGAAGGATTGGTGTTAGCTCTTCTCTAAATGTTTGATAGAATTCGCCTGTAAAGCCAACTGGTCCTGGACTTTTGTTTGTTGGAAGATTTTTAATTACGGTTTCAATTACATTACTTATGATAGGTCTGTTTATATTTTCTAATTCTTCCTGGTTCAGTCTTGGAAAATTGTATCCTTCCAAGAATTTGGTTGCCTTCATGGTTGTCCGTTTTATTGGCATATAGTTGTTTGTAGTAGTCTCTTATAACCCTTTGTACTTCTGCAGTGTCAGCTGTGATTTCTCCTTTTTCATTTCTAATTTTATTGATTTGCGTCCTCTCCCTTTTTTTCTTGATTAGTCTGGCTAAGGGTTTATCCATTTTGTTTATCTTCTCAGAGAACCAGCTTTTAGTTTTATTGATCTTTGTTATTGTTTTCTTTATTTCTATTTCATTTATTTCTGCTCTGATCTTTATGATTTCTTTCCTTCTACTGACTTTGGGTTTTCATTGTTCTTCTTTCTCTAGTTGTTTTCAGTGTAGGATTAGATTGTTTACTTGAGATTCTTCTTGTTTCTTGAGGTGAGAATGAATTGCTATAAACTTTCCTCTTAGAACTGCTTCTGCTGTGTTCCATAGGTTTTGGGTCTTTGTGTTTTCACTGTCATTTGTTTCTATGTATTTTTAATTTCTTCTTTGATTTCTTCAGTGAACTCTTGGTTATTTAGTAGTGCACTGTTTAGCCTCCGTGTATTTGTGTCTTTTACAGTTTTTTTCCCTGTAATTGATTTCCAATCTCATAGCGTTGTGGTGAGAAACGATGCTTGATACGATTTCAATTTTCTTAAATTTTCCAAGGCTTGATGTGACCCAAGATGTGATCTATCCTGGAGAATGTTCCGTGTGCACTTGAGAAGAAAGTGTATTCTGCCACTTTGGGGTGGAATGTTCTAAATATCAGTTAGGTCTATCTGGCCTATTGTGTCATTTAAAGCTTGTGTTTCCTTATTTACGTTCTGTTTGGATGATCTGTCCATTGGTGTAAGTGGGGTGTTCAAATCCCCTACTATTATTGTGTTACTGTCGATTTCTCCTTTCATGGTTGTTAGCATTTTCCTTATGTATTGAGGTGCTCCTATGTTGGGTACATAAACATTTATAATTGTTATATCTTCTTCTTGGATTGACCCTTTGATCATAACGTAGTGTCCCTCCTTATCTTTTGTAACAATCTTTATTTTAAAGTCTATTTTTTCATATACGAGTATTGCTACTCCATCTTTCTTTTGATTTCCATTTGCATGGAATATCTTTTTCCAACCCCTCACTTTCAGTCTGTGTGTTGTCCCTAGGTCTGAAGTGGTCTCTTGTAGACAGCATATATATGGGTCTTGTTTTTATAACCATTCAGCCAGTCTGTGTTTTTCGGTTGGGGCATTTAATCCATTTACATTCAAGATTATTATCAACATGTATGTTCCTATTACCATTTTCTTAATTGTTTTGGGTTTATTTTTGTGGGTCTTTTTCTTCTCTTGTGCTTCCCGCTTAGAGAAGTTTCTTTAGCATTTGTTGTAAAGCTGGTTTGGTGGTGCTGAATTCTGTTAGCTTTTGCTTGTCTGAAAAGCTTTTCACTTCTCCATCCAATCTGAATGAGATCCTTGCTGGATAGAATAATCTTGGTTGTAGGTTTTTCTCTTTCATCGCTTTAAGTATATCCTGCCACTCCCTTCTGGCCTGCAGAGTTTCCACTAAAATATCAGCTAGTAACCTTATGGGGATTCCTTTGTATGTTATTTTTTGTTTTTCCCTTGCTGATTTTAATATTTTTCTTTCAATTTAATTTTTGTTAGTTTGATTAATATGTGTCTTGATGTCTTTTGCCTAGGGTTCATCCTGGATGGGAGTCTCTGTGCTTCCTGGACTTGGGTGACTATTTCCTTTCCCATGTTAGGGAAGTTTTCCACTATAATCTCTTCAAATATTTTCTCAGACCCCTTCTTTTTCTCTTCCTCTTCTGGGACCCCTATAATTCGAATGTTGGTGCATTTAGTGTTGTCCCAGCGGTCTCTGAGATTGTCTTCAATTATTTTCATTCTTTTTCTTTCTTCTGCTCCTTGCCAGTTATTTCCACCACTTTGCCTTCCAGCTCACTTATTTGTTCTTCTGTCTCAGTTATTCTGTTATCGATTTCTTCTAGTGTATTTTTCATTTCAGTTATTGTGTTGTTCATCTCTGTTTGTTTCTTCTTTAGTTCTTCTAGATGTTTGTTAAACATTTCTTGTATTTTCTCAATCCGTGCTTCCATTCTATTTCCAAGATTTTGAATCATCTTTACTATGATTTCTCTGAATTCTTTTTCAGGTGGATTGCCTATTTCCTCTTCATTTATTTGGTCTTGTAGGTTTTTACCTTGCTCCTTCATCTGTGACATACTTTTTTGCCATCCCTTTTTTTTTGTTTTTTATGAGTGGGATTGTGTTCCTGTTTTACTGGTTGTTTGGCCTGAGGCTTCCAACACTGGGGTTTGTAGGCTATTGGGAATAGTTGGGTCTTGGTGCTGAGATGAGGCAGTCTGTGAGACCTCTGATGAATATTCCCTGGGGTCTGAGGTTCTCTGTTAGTCAAGTGGTTCAGACTCGGAGCTCCCACCACAGGAGCTTCCCCCCAACCCTGGGCTTTCAAATCAAGATCTCGCAAGCCATGTGGGGTGGCAAAAAAAAAAAGAGAACAATAACAAAGTAAAAAGTAAAATTAGACTAGGAAACTAACAGATATGTTAGAAATAATGTATAAATAAAAATATAAATGAATCAACAACTGGACGATACATCAGTACCACAATAGTAAAAAAGAGGACGAGGGAAAAGAAAAAAAAAAGTCGGGGCGGAAGGCCTTGGCTGTGGAGGGCGGGGCCTAAGCAAGGGTGAGGTTTGGGTGGTGGGCGGGTCCAATGTTCAGGACCCCACAGGGCTGGAAAAGGTGCTGGGGGCTGTGGGGGATGGGGCTTAGGCTCAAGGAACAGAAGGGGCCCAGGCCTGCCCCCCAGCCTGGTCTCAGAGGGCAGGGGACCTCACCTGGGCACTAGCAGGCTTCCTGGGCTCGAGAGGGCAGGGCAAACGCGCTCCTCTCGTCTTCTGCTCCTCCAGTCTGGGGTCTGGGAGGGCCCCTCCCACCTGCCTCCCCTGATCTCCCCAGCCTCCCTCCTATGCCTCCAAGGACCCATGTGGCCTGGAGGGCAGGGGATCGGCCTGGGAGCTCAGCAGGCTCCCCTGGCCCAAGCGGGTGGGGCAGTTGCCCTCCGTTCCTCTCCCGCTCCTCCTGGATGGCCCCTCCAGCCTGTCACTCCTGATCTCCCCGGCCTCAGGGGCGCTGATCTTCTGGAAAATATTTTAGAATACATAGAAGTATTCTCTAGCAAAGCTGAAAACCTTGCTATCTGAAACAAAATAGAGCCTGACTGCTAATACGGATACAAACTTATCATAATATTTCAACACAGAGTGTAGAATCATCCTTTAATCAGACAAAACTGTAAAAGAGAGAACAGCAATTTCACATGTTAATTTGCAGTGATTGAGTTCTCATCGGTCAAAAAGCTAAAGTGTTTACCCTGGGTTTTAAAAATATAGGATGAGTGTGATCGAAGCTGTTTGACCCCTCCTGAGGGCACACGGGACAGTCACACATGGCTGAAATGCTGAGAGTTTGTGAAGATGGAGACAATAGATGTTCTCTACACAGGAACTGGAGAAGAACTAATTCACTTAATTAAGGAGGTGGGGCTTCCCTGGTGGTGCAGCTGTTGAGAGTCCGCCTGCCGATGC
>NW_006793908.1:1338895-1356995 GCF_000442215.2 Lipotes vexillifer
AAAAAAAAAAAAAAAAAAAAAAAAAATTAAGGAGGTGGAGCATTTTGAGGCAGTTATTAAGGATGAAGTCATATGCACCAGTGCACACAAAATACTTTGCCTTACACTTTTTTTTTGGTGGAAACATCTGGCAAAAATATGTTGAGAAAAGAGAACTTTTGTGCAGCGGGATCTTGCTGTGCAGAGATGAAAACTTGGGCTAATTACAGGATGTCTGTCAAAAGAAAGGGCTAGCTTTATATTTCAGACCCATTTTTCTCCCTGTAGGGTAAACATCTAATGCAAAAGCAGTGGTAGGCTGTGGGAAATAAATATGGGGTGAGAAACAATGAATTGCATCTAATATATAATACTGTACCATAAAGGTTATTAAAATAGCATTCAGTTTATACTTGCTTTTACAAGTGTGCCAAGAGAAAACCAGACGAGTCTGAAACCTGTATGGCAAAGACCACAAAACTGCACAATTTCTTATATGTAGAATGTTGTAGACCTCTTAATTAAAAATGACCCAGCTAATGTCCTATTTAGAAGTAAATAATGTGCAGTTTGGGATTTTGCTTCACATCTATTTTAAAACTATGATGACACCAAACTCTTTTGAAATCACCTCTTTCAATGTCCTTTAGCTCCTTTTGCCTTTCCCTATAATCCTACCTTCATTCTCTTCCTTATCCAGAGTCCTGTGATGCTTCAAGCCTAAAGACCAAAATTTTAGAAAAAGAAAAAGAAAAATTAAAAAAAAATTTGTGTGGTCCTGATCTCTCTTGGAGCATCCCATGTGACTCTGTCAAGACTCTAATCATAGGCATCCAGGAAATTAAGACCAACCCCAGCCATTTAACAAGTCCTATAGACATTAACCATTCTAAAAGCACTAAGATTTAATCTAGCAGAGGGACGCTTAATTCTATTGGCTTCTTCCCACAGGAACAGGATACGTAAAATCACCTGGAGAGGAATTTTCTGACAGTCTTCTCAAGACGATTCAATGAAAAGTTTTTTTTTTTTTCCTTCCCCATCTCTGTAATTTGGGTGAATGTTAAAAAAGATCTTTATAAAGAGGTAGGCCAGTCAGTATTATCCTAGGTGTGCAACATTGCCTACACTGTCAGGTACGTGGCTGAGCCTTGTGGGCTCAGGGACTCAGGGAATATGGCTCCTATAACCCAGTCTTCTGGAGATCATACTGTATCTTACCCATGGCCCTTGCAACTGCCTGCCACCCTCCGTCCATTACACCCCACTATCGAAAATCAGTTCTCTTCAGACTGATCTGAGCCAGAAATCTCAAAACCATCCGGAGACTGTGCCACCTTTACTGTTCAGTAGTAGCATTCTCCTCTCCAGCGAACCACACTTCTTACCACGCACTATTGTCTCTAAAACTGAGACTATAGTGTCTGTCATTTACTAGCGTTTTTATAATGCTGGGTTTTTTTTAAGTTGAGAATGATTTCTCTATAACTATGTGTCTACCATAAGTGGGAAAATTAAAGAGACCAGAAAGATTGTGTGGCTTTTCTGACATCTGCCTGTTCCCTGTGAGTTTCTGATTTGCAGTCTTTGCAATAGGACTCTTGTCTTCATGAGGGCCATGACTGCACCTGTTTTTGCTCATCTTTGTTCCTTCTTCCAGACCCTACAACTGTTTTTGGTACCCAGCAGATGCTTAGAAATTTAACCTGTCAAGTAGAGGACTGAATGCATCTGCTTTGGCCATGCATTGTGCTAGGTGCTTTGAATACAGATATGAATAAGACACAGTTCTTGCCATCAAAGCCTGACAAAGGACTAATCTTTCCAACATGACTTTCTGCGCTGTTGGACTTAAGCAAAGCAATTTAGGTGGACATTCCCGTTAAAGCTCTGGTTTAGGGATCCTAAAGGAAACTGCTCCCAAATGTCTCTCCCATGAGCCAGACAGCACGTAATATTTTCTGCATTTATTAACAATGGTAACAGCCATGGCAAACATGACTTGTGGGTGCCTCTCCTATGTTGGACACTTGTACAATGTGCCTTGCATATATTCTATAATTCTCACAGTCTCCCCTTTATAATAGATGTTAAGATCATTTTACTGATGAGGAAAGAGAGGCTAAGAGATGTTATGTGTCCTAGTTGGTATACCAGCTACAAAACTGGTAAGATAAGGTAGCTGCTTTCAGCCCTGGCTGGTCAGATTTCAAAGACCAGACCCATAACCATGCTCTGTTCTACCTCCCACTGAGAAAGTAATTTTCTCAGGAAAGGGCATTACATTGACAGGTATTACTTGGTCTGACTCTGTCACTTGTGAAGAACAAAATTGGGTACCTTTTGATTTCATTCTTCCAACCATTCTTTGATATGGGGACCAAGTATTGTACCAGTACTTTGTATAGTTGAGGGACCTGGGAGTCCCCAGAGTCACATGGGGAACAAGTAGCAGACTGCTGGTCTGACTAGATGCCTGTACAGTATTCTCTCCACTGTACAGGGAAGGAAGCCTCGAGGCATTTCAGAAAGACATTTTCTGTCCCATGTTTTCACCAAGGGATGGGACTCTACGAAGCATTTCGGCATCCAGTCCAAAGTGGTTCAAGGAGACCAAATTGGTGATTGGAAAAATATATGACCAAAAAGGCCAGTGACGGGTCTTGCCCCATCTAGGTCTGCCTTTCTTGAAGGATGAAGAAACAGTCTCTGCCTGCTAGCCTCTCCCACCCTCTAAACCAACGGTTCTCAACAGTGATGATTTTGCTCCCTGGAACATGTGGCAATGTCGGGAAACACTTTTGATTGTTATAACTCTAGCTGCGTGTATGCCACTGGAATCAAGCAGGAGAGGCTAAACGTCCTACAGCCCCCCAAAACAAAGAATTGTCAGGTCCAAAATCCCTGCTTCAAAGTAGTGTTCTACCTATCCCATAAAAAATCCTTATTCTTTCAAAAAGTATAGGAAACCCAGACAGTTCAACAGCCTGGATATCTAAATTAATCATATAAAATACGATGCATAGGACCATTGAAGAGAAGGGAGATGTTTTACTTATTTATTTGAACATGATGTTCTTAAAAAATATTTCTCTCACTCCCAAATAAGAGAGACATGTATAGTATCCTAAATTTTAAAAGAATCCAGTACTTTGAAAACAAATTATTACATAGCAACTAATAAGATATCAATTGGGGTCCTTTTTCTATTTAAATAACTTAGAACAAAACAGAAGGTTGCAGCTATTTTTTTTAATACAGTCAGTGACGTAAACATCAAACAGATGCACGTGGAAAATTAAAACAATTTCCTGTAAATGAAAAGAAAAGTGAAATGAGGTTAATATAAACCTTTAATTCACTGACTCCTTTCTGAGGCTTTGAGAAGCATTATTTTTAGCAATAATTCTGCTTATGTGGCACGTAGTCTGTGCTTTGTTCCCTCTGCTATTTGTATTGGGGACATGTGTGGGTAACCAAGTATTCACCCTTAAGCATCCTGCGGCAGGAACTGGGACCCCAGAGGTGCCGTTGCTAGGGACCCAGGGCTTCAAACCCAGAGGCTGGGTGGTATCTCTCCAGGGACAGCAACAGCAACCTGTTTTCTTCTTTCTTCTTTTTTTTTAAATGGAAGTATACTTTATAATCTTATATTACCTTCAGATGTACAACACAGTAATTCAATACTTTAATAGATCATACTCCCTTTAAAGTTATTACAAAATAATGGCTACATTCCCTGTGCCTTGCAATGTAGTATTCTTGTTGCTTATCTATTTATACCTAGTAGTTTGTATCTTTTAATCCCATACGCCTCGTTTGCGCCTCTCCACTGGTAACCACTAGTTTGTCAACACGGCTAATCGTCAGGGAGATGCAAATCAAAACCACGAGACATCACCTCACACCTGTCAGAATGGCTATCATCAAAAAGACCGCAAGTAGCAAGTGATGGGTGGGATGTGGAGAAAAGGGAACCCTCGTACCCTGCCGGCGGGAAAGTAAATTGGTGCAACAACCTGTCTTCTGAAGCCAGGCTCCTCATTTCAGTCTTCTCAAGGCTGTGTCCTCTGCAGAGTAAATGCTGCTTCTCATTAAATATTTCAAGAAACAATTTATTTATTTTTTGATGCAAACCAGGCACTGTGTGAACACTGAGTATGTACAGCAAGAAAATGACGGACGTGACCCCTACCTTCAGGGAGCTGACAGCACAGTCAGGGAGAGAGAGAGGCAACTGATAGTCTCGTAAATGACTATTCACAAATGTGATTAATGTGATGGGCTAAATCACATAGGAATTGATGAGGGCACATACAGGGGACCCGGGTCAAGTCTCCATATCTGGGGGTAGGAGTGGGGTAAGGGGGTGACGATAGGGTTGACTAGGGAGGTTTCTTCAGGGACGTGAAGATTAGGCTGGAATTCGTCCTATTAATGAGCTGTGTGCGGAAAACGTGTGCCAAGCACAACGCGCCCCCTCACAGTTTGTGCTTGCTTATACTTCTGGCTCAAATGTAAATTCACCTTGCACACAGGTCTTCCTGCCTTTCTAGCTGCTGCTACTTCTGCTTATAGCCTTACTATCAAATAGTTCCGCTTCATTTCATAAGAGGAGCTGGTGAGGTTGGTTCATCTTTTCACCCTTGGCTTGTAGGAGTCCTGAGTTATTCCTGTTTCTGCAACTGGAGCCAAATTTCTTCTTGGGCAGAAGCCAGGGTCTTCAGATAACCTTGCTTTGCATCCTCTGGAAATCTTCCTGGCCACACGACAATCCCTCTTTCATACGGGCAAAGAGGGAGTTTTGGACTGCGTGGCAATGCAACGCTTGGGCTAATCCAATGTCGTGTGTAATTTCCCTTGTGACAATGAGAGGGCGGAAAGGAGAGCATGGGACACTCTTCTAAATCTTTATATCTTTCTCTGAATAAATCATTTTGGGCACAAAAGAGTGAGAGGCATGTCCTGCCCGTACATCTCCACTGAGCTTGGCTATAGATGGACCTCTCTATCTGTGCTTCTGAAAATAGGGTATGACCTTGTTTGGAGTTCTCAAACTATTTAAGTAAGATGCCTTATAGTTAGAACCTGAGAAAAAGCGTGGATAATATCTTATTATTACTTAATACTATCTTGAGTAGAAAATAAAGTCTTTATTGAAAAACGCTTTTGCATGATTCCCATCCTTGAGAGTTCACAATCTTTCACCCAATTACTTAATTTAGGGTTGACAAGGAGAAGGGGATCTCTTACGTCAGGTCACGAATTACCCTAAAACACACAAGGATGCCATCTGTTACTTCTTTTGCATTCACGACAATGCACAGTAGGTGCTGAATAAAAGGTGATGCCTAAGAAGACTGCCCCATAAATATTCAGTTCAATGAACAAAAGAGGGAGAGCATGAAGTCTCAGTCCTGACTAACTCTTTGGAATCTCATTTACATCCTTTCCCAGAATATTTTCTCATTCTTCTGTTGTAGCACTTACATTACACGATCATCAGTATTATTACTATTGTCATCATCATTGCCAACACCCATTCTGAGCTGCCTACTAAGGGTTGTTACTAAGGGTGACCTCGGCAATGATTGCAGAAGCTTGACTGTCTCGGTCATCCACCTTTCCGTCCGTCCGTCCGTCTGTCCGTCCATCCATCCATCCATCCATCCATCCACCCATCCATCCATTCATCCATCTAATCACCCAGCCCTTTAAATAAGAGCATCTTGGTCCCTAAGTTATTTAAAGTCTGATAACACCATTTTGACCACAGACGACTACTTCTTAGTGGTTTGAGTCCTTAAGATACATACAATGGGAGAGTGAGGTACAGTGGGGGACATGAGAGTGAGTGTGTGTGTGTGTGTGTGTGTGTGTGTGTGTGTGTGTGTGTGAATATGAGTACTCATAGTAGCAAGGACGTACAGATTCCCTTATCAGCTACTTCTGAATGAGACCAATAAATATGTAAAACTATTTTAGAGATTTACATGGCTTTCTCTGGCAAAACCCCAAGGTCTTGAACAAAGACCTTATATGAGAAGCCACAAATAATGAAAGCCACCCGTTTAAAGAAAGCATGCACAAAGAGGAGAAACTAACCCAAGGGAAACGTTGAGAAACAGGGAAGCATTGAGAAACAAGGAAGAACCTTAGCGAAGAGGAAGTGGGGTGGGAAGGGGGTAAGCAAAACCCATTATGATTAAAAAAATTAGTATCACTATTTAACTTCTCTGCCAAAAATAGTCTCAGGCATTGAGGCAGAAAGTGGGACTCCAGGAGGAGAAAGGACCCTGACTCTGGCCCTAAAGAATTCCTTGCAGTTTCTCTAGACTCTGCACCCCACCCTGCCACTCAACACCACTAAGCCTGTTTTCTTAATCTCTGTGAAGCTGTCCTTGATTTTCCAAGTCAGTGTAAGGCATAACCTCATTTCTGCAACCATAACTCCCACCCTGTTCATCTTCCTTCTAAGAATTAATTGCTTTATTACACTTTATTTACTTGTCTGGACCCCCTCACCTGGCTGTGGACTTGTGGGCAGGAATTCTGCCCAGGTTGTCTTTTGATTTCTGGAGCTTAGCACAGACAACCTGTTGATACTTAATAAAAATTTGAGAAAGGGAGGAGAATTAAAGGAGAAGTTAGATGACTCTATTATAGTTATTAGATAAAAAGACACATTCAGTGAGACTTTAGACATTCATTCATTCATTCATTCATTCATTCATTCACTTGTTCAACCAACCAACAAATACCAGTATTTACTAAACGCCAACCACTGGGATAAGACATGATTCTAGCCCTTGAGGGTTTACTCTCTACTAGGGGATTCACACTTATCAATAGGCAAGTAAAATGCAGTGTGATACTAAGAGGTAGGTAGTAGTAATGGTTGCACCAATTGTGAATATGATTAATGCCACGGAATTGTATACTAAGTGATGGTTAAAATGGCAAATTTTATATTAAAAAAGAATATATATATTTGTGTATAACTGAGTCACTTTGCTGTACAGCAGAAATTAGAACAACACTGTAAATCAACTACACTTCAATAAAAAATAAATAAAAATTTTAAAAAAATGGCAAAGTTTACTGGTGATTACATGGGTGTATACAATTGTCCAAACTCACCCAACTGAGCATTTAAGATCTGTGCTTTTAATTGTGTGTTACGTATTTCTCAGTTAAAAAGTAAGGTAAATTTTTAAAAAGGAGGTTAGGAGAGGCGTTTATATGAGCAACAGGAAGGGCACCAAATCCCCCTAAGTGATGGGGGTCAGAGAAGGCTTCTTTAAGGACGGACACCTAAGTATGTGCAACATCAAAGAGATGTTTACACATCTGAAGGAAGGGAAAAGAGACTCAGAGATGGGAAGTGACATGTTCAAGGTCACACCTGGCTGATGGCAGAGCTGGAAAGAAAACCCAGTGTTTTGATTCCTAACCCAGGGCTCATTCCCTAAACCTGTTGTTCTGGTTATTATCTAAAGTCTTTCAGCCCCAAGCTCACTGCCCCATGTTCCGCTCTGTGATACTGCATTTCCCAGACACCTGAGTTTCCAAGTTAGGTTCTGCCGGTGGGAAGCAGTGATGGAAATTTGGAAGGCAGGAGACAGGCAGGGAGAGGGCGCAGCGTGAAGCTCTAGTCCATTGTTTCTCGGTGCTCCAAGTACCAGTGACAAACATCCATTGGAGGTCTGAGCACCAGCCCTGCAGTTTTCCCACAGAGCTTCAAGTACTAGTCACCTAGTGATCCCACTGGGAGGTCCCAGTGCCAAGCCCCTAATCCCAGAGGTATGAGTTCAGGTCTGAACAATGAAATTAAAACCAAACTCATGATCTTTCCCCCCCGCCAACAAAGTCTTCTTCTGGTGCTTCCAAGCTCGGGGAATGACAGGTTATCCAAAGAGTTACTCTTGACACCTGCATCTCCCTCACTCCCTCTGTCCAAAACCAACACCAAATCCTGGCCATTCTACTTCCTAGAAGCCTCTTAGATATGTTCACTTCTTCCCCCTACTCTCACCCTAGGCTAGGCTACCATCATCTCTTGCCTGGACCTCCATAATCAACTCCTAACTGATCTGGCCTTCACTCTGCCCCTCCTTGTTGACTCTCCGTTCTCCCTTGATTTAATGCAGTTTTCAGCCACTGAATCAGGAGACTTGATGTCTAGTCACAGCTCTGTTGGTATCCGGTACAGTCTTGGGCAAGTCAGTTAATTTCCCTTATTTCTAGTTTCCCCAAATATAAAATATCAGGATCTATACATACACCAATGTTTTTATGAAAAAGGAAGGTTTTACAGAGGAAGTATTACTGGACCTGGACACTGAAGGATGAGAGGCTTCTGACCTGTGTTTCAAGTGAAAACTATGGCCCAAAGAATGGGTAACGTGTCCTTGTGTGTCTGGAATAGCACAAAGATAGAAAATAGCTGACAACTGTATTACAAAGTTGATTTCCTGGGATATGTGATGAGACTGCCTAGAACAGGGCTCCTTCCCGTCTTCCTCATCTTATTAAATGGCACCACCGTCTAGGAACTGCCCAATCCAAACCCTCAATCCAAAGCCTATGTCATCTATGACTCCTCTATTTTTTCCCCACCAACCCACATTCAATCCATCAGTAAATCTTGTTGACACAGTGGCCAAACCCAGTCAAACTTCTTCCCACCTCCCACTTCTCTCCTCCGCTACCACTCAAGTCCATGCCACCAGTGCAATTGCCTTTTTTTTTTTTTTTTTTTTTTTTTGCGGTACGCGGGCCTCTCACTGTTGTGGCCTCCCCCGTTGCGGAGCACAGGCTCCGGACGCGCAGGCTCAGCGGCCATGGCTCACAGGCCCAGCCGCTCTGCGGCACGTGGGATCCTCCCAGACCGGGGCACGATCCCGTGTCCCCTGCATCGGCAGGCGGACTCCAAACCACTGCGCCACCAAGGAAGCCGGCAATTGCCTCTTAAGTGCGTTTTCCTCTTCCACATTCATCCTCTTAAAATATGTACATAAAGCAGCCAGACTACTCTTAAAGTTCAATCGGATGATTTTTCTTACTGCGTAAAACTCTCCTTTGGCATCCTCCTTCATTTGGAATAAAATTAAAATTCTTTACCGTGACCTGAAAGGCTCGCAGGGATTTGCTCCTACTGTGTTTTGCTGCCCAGATTCCCTTGCAGGACAAAGGACTTCTCCCAGCTGCTGGCAGTGCTGCCATCTGACAGTCCTCACCTATCAGCACTAGCTGGCAGAGAGCAGCCCAGGCCTACTGACTATTCAACATTGGGACATGAAGGCTGTCCCCCTTGTCCCAACACTGAAGGGCATCCCACTTCAGAGCTCCCTGCAGAGTCAGCTGAAGTCTTCTTGTGACTGCACCATGGCCCAACTTCTCCGTCCACCGTAATCTTACTCTTTCCTCTTCTCCTAGTTGGTGATCCCAAGAGCCAGGGAACCCAACTGACAACAGCCCCTGTGTAGCCTGTATGCCATTTCCCTTCTCCAAGCCAATCACCTCACCCTTCTTTGCTTCCTATATGGCACCATGCTCCTTCTGGCCTTGGGGCCATTTCTCTTCTGGTTTTCCCCCTCTGTCTGGAAGTCTCTGTCTGCTTTTTGCCTGATTAGTTCCTACTCCATCAACACTCAGTTCCAAAGAGACTTCCTCAGGGAATTCATCCCTGATCTGTCAGACTAGGGCAGGGGTTCCTGTTACAAACTCTGACAACACCCTATAACTTTTCCTGGCGCTTAGCTCTTATGACATGTTTAAGATCAACCTTTCATGCTAGAATATAAGCTTCAGGCAGGTAGTGACTTTGCCTGCCTTCTTCCATCATGTCTGCTTAGCACTGAGCAGGCTGCCTTACATTTAATAGATGCTTAATACATTCATTTGTTGGATGAGTGAATGCGTGAACGATTTAATTCCCTTGTTTTGGCCCACGGTGACAGGCAGAAAAAGGCAATGATAAGGGTCTCTGAGTAACTGTGGCTGACAACTGCTTGTTTTCCTGCTCATGAGAAAACAAAGCAAAACAAAGAAATGCAGCAAAAGAAACAAAAGCGGCAACTTAGAAAAAGTGTCTGGACCACAGCCAGAGTGAGAAACATGAGTTCCCAGTTAGAGCTGCCATCATGTTTCAGCCAACGGGATAATCAAAGTAAAATGTCCCCAGGCAAGATTAGCAAGATTCCTTCTCTGTGTCTAATGTGGAGTTAAGTGGGTCCCCAAACATGCAAAATGTGTCAATTAAATTGGACTCAATTCAAGTCAAGGAGCATCTTTTCTTTTAATACTCCTGAGGTTTCCATTTTTACAGTGAAACCTTCCATCTTTTTGGATTGTTATCTGTTGTACAATGAAACAGCCAAATCAAAAAAATATATATATGAAGGCCTTAATAACTATGACTCAAAATCTAGAAGCCATAAAAGAAAAGAATAAATTAAAGTATGTAAAAATTAAAACCACTTGGCCTAGCAGAAACCACAAGAGCAGAGAATAAATTCAAAGGACACACAGAGAAATTGCAATTCATATTGAAAAGTATTCATCTCTCCGATATATAAGGAATGACTTGAAACTGAAAAGAAAAAGGCCAACAACTGTAAAGAAAAATGGGCAAGGGACAGGTATAGACAATTCACAAAGAAGGCAAAACAAATGGTATATGAACATATAACCAGAGTCTCAGGTTCCTATAAGAGAAACTACATTGAGACACCATTTTCTACTTATGATTTTGGTAGAAATCCCAGTGTTTGATCACTCATTTATTGGTGAGGCTTTTGGGAAACAAGCAGTGTCATTCATCGTTTGTGGATATATAAATTGGTAAGCTCCTAGGGAGGACAATTTGACAATATCAATTAATAATGCACAGATTCTTTACCCCAGAAATTTCACTTTTAAGAATTTATACTACAGTTGTACTGGTACATGTGTGAAAGGCCTGTATAAAAAGTTTTTCACTATAGCATTTTTGTAACAGCAAAAGATTGGAAATAACCTATAGCACATTAATCAATAGGACATTTTATGATTGATTTCTATGAGTGATTTGCAAAGAGGTTCAAAATATATTGTTATTTGAAACAAAACAAAATGCACAAGTGTTATGGTAGCTACCTTTTATGTAACTAAGAGGGAAAAATAAGAATAAGTATCATATTTTCACAGAGAAATATGTGGAATAATAGGAGTTTTCTCTTTTTCTGGTGGTATTGGGGGCATGCGAACCAGACAGAAGAGAGATTGGGAAGAGACTCTTCACTGAATATTTTTTATTATTTAAAATTCTTGAACAATGTGAGATTCATCACTGAATATTCCGCCTTAAAATTCTGTATTACCTATTCACAAATTAAATAATAACACGGAGAAGCAACTGTGGAATACCACCTGGGCACCTCCCGTACTCCCGGGGTGTGGAGATAGCAGAGACAGTCCTGGTCTCAAGGAGCTTGCAGTCTACTGTGGGGATCACATTTAAACACAGGGAAAGGGAGCAGCGTGCTAGAGGGCTCTATCAAAATGTGAGGTGAAGAAACAAAGTACTGAGTGAGAGAAAGGATCAAGAACAAAGTGGTGAGGGCTAGATTTTAAGAGGGTGAGTTCATAGGAAAGATACAAGGACTAACTAGGTCTTCAAGACTGAGCCTACTTGGGAAGGCAGGAGATCAGGTCAGGAATTGTGCTAAGCCGGTTTCAGGGGCTACATTCTTTAATCTTCCCCACAAACATAATGAGATTGGTATTATCATCATCTCCATTCTTAGATGAGGAATATAAGTTATGGAAGGGGAAGTAACTTGCTCAAGGTCACTTAGCTAGTAAGCGGGCAAGCCAGGATTCATAGGTATAATCTTCCTTCAGTAGCACCCTGTCTCCCCTCTAATAGAAAAGAGATCATTGTTTCTACTGAGGTAAATTTTACACATGGTGAAATGCAAAGATCCCAAATATTTGTTCAATTTGGTGAGCTCTGACAAACATATAGACTTTTGTAACCAATACTCCAATCAGGATACAGAATGCTTTCATTACCTCATTATTATTTCATTACCTTAGAAAGCTCTCTCGTGCCTCCTTCCAATCAATCCTAATCTACTGCAGAAAACCACTGCTCTGATTTCTATCACAACAGTTTTGTCTATGTTGTTGGACATATCAGTACTGTGTTCATTTTTATTGCTGAGTAGTATTCCATTATATGAACATACTACAGTTTGTTTATCCATTCTCTTGCTGATGGACATTTGCTGACAGGTTCTGGATGTTAAATAAAGTTGGTATGGATATTCTTGTATAGGGTTTGTGTAGACATATATTTTTATTTCTCTTGAATAAATACCTCGGAGCAGAATTGCTGGGTTATAGAATAAGAGTATCTTTAACCTTATAAGGAATTGCCAAACAGATTTACAAAGTGGCTATCCCATTTTGCAATCCCACCAAAAACGTTTGAGAGTGCCAGCTGCTCTACATGCTTACCAAAATTTGGTATTGCTTTTTTGACTTTAGCTACTCTAGTGGATATGAAATTGTATCTCATGGTTTTAATTAAAGGTATTGAGCACTTTCATGTGTTATTGGCCCCTCATACATCTTCTTTGTGAGGTATCCAAGTCTTTTTGCCCATCTTTACTGTTTTTTTAAATTAATTTGCAATAGTTCTTTTATATATCTGGATACAAACCCTTTGTACCTAATCTATACATTATAAATATTTTATCCCTATCTTTTAATGAGAAGTTTTGAATGTTTATGAAGTCTAATTTATCATTTATGATTAGTGCTTTTTCTATCATCCAAGAAATCTTCATTTATCCCAAGCTCATGAAGATACTATCCTAAGTTGTTTTTTTGATTTTTTTTTTGGTTTTTTTTATTACAGTACGCGGGCCTCTCACTGTTGTGGCCTCTCCCGTTGCGGAGCACAGGCTCCGGACGCGCAGGCTCAGCGGCCATGGCTCACGGGCCCAGCCGCTCCGTGGCATGTGGGATCTTCCCGGACCGGAGCACGAACCCGTGTCCCCTGCATCGGCAGGCGGACTCTCAACCACTGCGCCACCAGGGAAGCCCTATCCTAAGATTTTTTGTTTTTTTTGTTTTTTCCTAGAAGTCTTCATGTTTAGGTCTAAAGTTCAAGCTTTTATGTTTAGCTCTAGAATCCATTTAGAATTAATTTCTGTATATGGTATAAAGTCCCTCCCTTCCTTCCTTCCTTCCTTCCTCCCTCCCTCCCTCACTCCCTCCCTCCCCCCACTCTTTCTTTCCTGCATACTTATCTAGTTTTTCCAGGACAAATCATTGAAAAAATTTTATTTTCTCCAGTAAATTGCCATGGGTTCTTTGTTGAAAATCAATTGAAAAATACGTGTAGGCCTACTTCTGGACTCTGTATTCAGATTCATTGATTTATTTGTTTACCCTTATACCAATGCCACACTGTCATGATTCCTGTAGTTTCATAGAAAGTCTTAAAATAAGGTAGTGTGAGGCCCTCCAAATTTATTTTTCTGGGTCAAAATTGTTTTGGCTGTTCCAGGTTCTTTTCATTTCCATATACATTTTAGAATCATCATATCACTTTCCTCAAAAAGCCAACTTGACTTTTATTGGGATTGCTTTGAATGTCTTTCAAGGAAAGACAAGTTATTTTTCAAGGAATTTGTCCAATTAATCTAAGTTGTCAAGTTTTATTGGTATAAAGCTGTTTATATTATTTTCTTATTACCCTTTAATGTCTGTAGGACATGTAATGACACATTTACATGACAAATGTCATTACTGACATTTGTAATCTGTATTCTCATCCTTTCTTCATTAATCAGTCTCGCTACGGGTTTATCAATTTTATTAATATTTTCAAAAAATAGCCTTTTTGTTTTGTTAAATTTTTCTATTGTTTGTTTTTCGTTTCATCTCATTGAATTTTGCTCTTATAATTATTTCTTTCTTTCTATTTACTTTGGTATTCATCTGCTCTTTTGTTTCTAATTTCTTACGGTGTAAACATAAATCACTGATTTTTGCCCTTTTTCTTCTTTTCTAAATAAGCATTTAAATTTACAAATTTCCTTCTAAATGCTGGTTAACCAACATCCCACACATTTTGATATGCTGTATTGTCTTTAGCATTCATTTTGAAATATTTTCTAATTTCTTCTTTGGTCCATGTGTCATTTAAAAATGCATTGTCTAGTTCTAAAATATTTGGAGAGTTTTAAGATATTTTATTGGTATTAAGTTCTAACTTAATGTCGTTGTGGTCAGAGAATATGCTTTTATCTTAATCTTTTAAAAGTTATTGAGACTTATTTTATATTTGAGGATATTGGGTATTCTGGTGATTATTCCACATGCACTTGGAAATAATGTATATTCTGCAGTGATTTCATATGGTCTATAAATATCACTTAGGTCAAGGTGATTAATAGCATTTGGATATTCTACATACATCACTTGCTCTATCAGTTACTGTCTACTTGTTTTACCAGTTACTGAAAGAGGGAGGTTAAGATCTCCAACTATAATTGTGACTTTATCTTAATTCTGCCTTTAGTTCTGTCAGCTTTTGCTTCATGTATTTTGAACCTCTGTTTCTAAGTTAATACACATTTATAATTGCTATGTATTCCTGATGAAATGAGCCTTCTATCATTATGAAATGTTTGTCCTTTTCTCTGATGTTACTCCTAAGTCATCTTTGTTTGATATTATGTAGCCGCATTAGCTTTCCTTACAGTTTGCATGATATATTTTTCCATCTTTTTGCTTTTAACCTTACTTGATATTTAAAGTGTGTATCTTACAGACAACAAATAGGTCTTGCTTTTGTTTCCCATTTAAAAGTCTCTGCCTCTTAATTGGTGGCTTAAGCTATTTATTCTTAATGCAATTATTGATAAGGTTGGGTTTAAGACTACTGTCTTATTATTTGTCTTCTATCTGTCCATTCCTCTTCATTCCTCTATTTGTTCTTTCCTATTTCTTGTTAGGCTAATCAGGTATTTTTAAATATACCATTTAATTCCTTTCTTGGCTTTTTAGTTTTTTCTCTAGGTATTTGAATAGGCATTATCTCCTAATGGCAGTCTATTTAGAATTAATATTGTACCACTTCCTACAAAATACTTAGAAAAGTATTTTATTACCTCTATGTCCTCTGTACTACTCTTGTTTTGCATCTTCCATCTGTCACACAGTAGGAACATGATAAATATGTATTGAATGAATTGATGGCAGGTCAGAGTAAAATATACAAGAGAAGAGAAATGTCTCATTATAACTTTGACCACAGTTAGTCTTGCTGTGCTTCCTAAGTCCAAGGTTAGTGGTATTTGTATGACTTCACTGCGATCATCATTTTCAATTAACTGCTTACTGAATATCTAGGGGGTGCAGTGGTGACAGAACAGAAAGAGGAGGAAACAGAGTCAGGACTCTTGTTTTGCAAGTTAAAGAAACCCATGTCAAACTGGTTAAGCTAAAAACAAAGGAGGAGGACAGGTATTGATCAGCTTTCATAAATGAGAAGTTTAGGAATGCTTTCTCCAGAGGCTCAAACAATGTCATCAAGCCTCTCTGTGTCCTTCTCTCTCTCCTCTCTCCCCTCTGTCTCTGCTTCTTTTTGTTGGCTGGAGGTAGACTCTCCCTACGTGGCAGAAAAATATTTTCTGGAAACCCCAGGCATGTATTTTTTCAGCTTGTCAGAGTTACAGATTTTGATTGGCTCTGCTTAAGTCACATGGTCTATTCTGACCCCATCACTGTTCACCAAGGAACTTGGTATTGTGATTGACCACCACTGAGTCATGGGCTCTTGTGCACATTGGCCAGGGAATGACTGATACTCCCAACAGGGTCTCGTGGAATGAGGAATGAGCTCCTCTAAGGAATCTGAAGAAAGAAAATGGGAAAGTCTGTTGGGCAAACAAAAACTGGCTACTGCAGGGTACTATAATTTCCTTTAAAGTCCTGTGTCCACTAGCTTCTCTACGACTTTAGCCAAACCACTTCCCTTCTCTAGCTCCATTTTCTCATCTGCACAATGATCTCTGATATTTATTCTATCTCTGCTTTGGAAGCAATATAAATGTCTCTCAAAAGTGGAATGAATAAATTATAAAATGCTCCTATAATGAAATACAACACAGTAATGAAAATGAATTAACTAAAATTACATAGTCCATCACAGATAAATCTTAAAAACATAATGTTGACCAAAAATGTAATTTGAAAAAGGCTATGGACCACACTATACCACTTAAATAAAATTTTAGAGCACAAGATAAAAATATAAAAGCATGAGTAATACAAAATTTGGGACCGTAGCCACTGCTATGAAGGGAGGGATGGGAATGGGAGGTGGCAAGAGTACAGAGGGGGCTTCAACTCAGTAACACCTGGAATATTTTGCTTCTTAAAAAAGATGTGAAAAAAATATGGCATAATATTATGATTTGATAAAGTTGAGTGGCTGGGGCATGAGTATTTGTTACTTTCTATGCTAAACTTTTCTGTATGCTCATTTCAAAATGCCAATGCCAATAGCTATCAATACAATACTATTTATCATGTTCTAGGCATTCATGTAATGACTTTAAATAAATCATCTCATTTAATCAATGTATTAGCTATCTGTTGGATGGCACACAGCATGACTGGGAAACTCTGAGTGACTGTGCAGGCAGGTAGTGGGAGGCAGGTCTAGAACTACGGGATGTAGTGTAGTGATGGAGGCCAAGAATACCAGCCCAAGGCCTAAGGAAGTCTAGAAAGATAGCAAGGCAGAGAGAGGCGCCTCAGAGCTAGGCTTTAGGAAGGGCAAGGGCAAACTGGGAGATTAGAGGGAGGAGCCTAAAGTATGGAACCAGCCATGAGGCTATCCAGCGAAGGGGGGGGTAATGGAGGTGGTGGCCGACAGTTGGACAGGTGGAGATGGACCAAGAGTGTCTGAGAACTGAACTAAGTGTTTTACAGCTGCTATCTTGTTTAATCCTCACCAAAGCCCCATAGGGTAAGTACTGTAACACCCATTTTGTTGATGAGGAAACTGAGTCCCTACTCTCTGAGGCCTGGTTCCTGATGGCGAATCCCTCTGCTCTAGAAGGAAAAAGAACTATGACATCTACCTTCTGTCAGCCCTTCCCAACTTGCAGTTTCTGAGAACTTCCCTGCAGTGACCTAAAAAAAAAAATCTTCCTTGCTACTAAATATAGACCAGTGAAATTATTCATTATTAGATTGTTCTTGCCTTAAGAAAAAAATCTACAGATAGTTTCCTGGAATGGTGGAATAGAGAAGAAAATAGCCTCATTTCTTTAAAAAGTAAATGGGACTGTTAGAAGTGGCTCATGCACTGGAGTTTCACAAGGAGAGCTGACCCCAGCTAAAACTGTGTGGGGCAGGAAGTTTGCTTTGGTAGTGCTGTGCCTCTCTGTCCAGGAACTTTTAGGAAGAGAGGTGGTGCTTCCTAGAAGTTTTTCCCAGCAGTGTCTATTACCAGCTTTAATGAAGACCCACTGCAGGCTAAGCCCTGTGTGTGGATGGGTGGTACAGGACCCTGCCCTCAAGCTGCTGATGAAAGCTTAGCCACAGATAACAGCAGGGCACAGGGCACAGAGAACCTTCACAACTACGCTCATAAAATTAAGTTTGTCAGTTTGCCTGTCATCACATCCCAGGAAACAGCTGGATAGACTTTCATGATACCTGGAAGGTACGTTTGGGATAGTCTGACATAAAACGTAGGCTCTATGGAGTAGACAAAAATTAACTTTGGATGCCAAGGAGGGCATTTCAAATAGATGGGCAATTATCCTCCAGGGCACCTGAAACTGGATAGAACAAGTCTGTGAGACCAACAATTGGGAGAAGTATGGCGTGGCATAATAATACTACTAAGAAGAACTAACGTTTGTTGAGTGCTTACTTTGTGTTAAGATGAAGCGGACAGAGTACCAAAACAATGGCTTTATATATGAGCCTCAAGAGGAAAGTCACTGACAGCAGATGCTTGCAACTGTCGACACTTATTAGCAGTGGTCTAGTTGCTCTCACCAGGGCAAATATATACAGTGCTTCAGGATGAGTAGCAGCAGGA
>NW_006793908.1:1357060-1379950 GCF_000442215.2 Lipotes vexillifer
AGCAGGAATTTATTTATTTCACTATATTTATTAATTCTCCTGAGCAATGTCAAGGAGGCCCATTACTTCTTCTGCCACCACCATTAATAATAGCTACCATTTGCCATGGGCTTGCTACGTGCCAGGAAATGAACTACGTGCTTTTACACTGGTTATCTTGTTTATTCCTCGCAACAACCTACGGGGCAGGTACTATAATGATGCCCATATTATAGAGAAGGAAACTGAGGCTGAGTAATGAACCATCAACATGTGCTAGGCCGCCACGATTAGGATAAAACCTTCTCAAACCCCAACCAGACCCATGGAACAACAAAATATCTCTGCGTGATTTATGTATTTATAAGAATTTTATATTTATATAAAACTTATATAAAATTTTATATTTATATAAGAAGTTTAATTCTTTAATTCTGTATAAAAATTCACATACACTTATTGAATAATGATCACTTCTATTGAAAATATTAAAATGATATCAAATTAACACTGTCCTCGGAAAGTCTGGGCTGGAGGGTTACTGGTTTGGGGTACGGAGGGGGAAATCATCCCTATCAGAGGGATGCCAATGGCACTTGGTTCCTCCCTGTACCACCTCTGCCCTGTTTTGAGCATCTCTGCCCAGACTTCTGTGTTTTCCATGACTCCAGCCTCCTTCCTTTGCCAGTCCTGAAATTCAGATCCAATCGCACTCCTCTTCTGCTAAGAAACCTTTAATGATCCATTATTTTCAGAATCAAATCCAAACTCTTTAACGTGTCTTCTGGGGCTCTTCACGGTCTTCTCACAGCCTGCCTAATCAGTCTCTGTGCAGCCTCACACCAAGAATAATTTTAAATACTTAAAAGTAATTTAATAATTTAAGTTAAAAATTTTTAAATAAAAATAATTTTATTGAAATAAAATCATACTTAAATCCCTTTCATATCTGTGGTGTGCAGCAGAGTTTAGAAAGTACACTCGCATACATTAAGCCATTTGATATTCATGACAACAATACCAGGCAGGCAAGCAGGTGAGCATCCCTATTTTTTAAAATAAACTTTTCATTTTATAATAGATTTAGATTTACAGAAAAGTTTAAAGACAGTGCAGAAACTTCCTAATACCCCACAACCGGTTTCCACTATTATTTATATTTTGCATTAACGTGGTACATTTGACACATTTATGAACCAGTATTGATCCATTACTTTTAGCTGAAGTCCATACTTTCTCCAGATTTCCTTACTTTTTCCTCACTGTCCTTCTTGTGGTCCAGGATCCCATCCAGGAAACTACATTACATTTAGTTCTTATGTCTTAGGCTTCTCTTGGCTGTGACAGTTTTTCTGACTTTCCTTGTTTTTTATGACCTTTACAGTTTGAGAAATACTGATCAGATGTTTTGTAGAATGTCCCTCAATTGGGATTTTTCTAATTTTTTTCTCATGATTATTCTGAGGTGATGCATTTTTGGAGGAAGACCCCAGAGAAGAAGCACTTTTCTCATCCCATCGTACTAGGGGTGCGTACGTTCAAGATGTGGTACACGTATACAACGGAATATTACTCAGCTTTAAAAAGGAACGAAATTTTGCCATTTGCAGCAACATGGATGGACCTAGAGATTTTCATGCCAAGTGACGTAAGTCTAACAGAGAAAGACAAATATTCCAATGATATCACTTATATGTGCAGTCTAAAAAAGTAATCCAGATGAATCTATTTACAAAACAGAAACAGACACATAGACATATTAGAAAACAAACTTGTGGTTATGATAGGGGAAAGGGAGAGATGAGGGATAAATTAGGAGTATGGGATTAACAGATACACACTACCATATATAAAATAGATAAGCAACAAGGATTTGCTGTATAGCCCAGGGAACTGTATTCAATACCTTGTAATAACCTATATTGGAAAATAATCTGAAAAAATATATAAAACTGAATCACTTTGCTGTACACCTGAAATTAAAACAATATTGTAAATCAACTATATTCCAATAAACAAAAAGATGACTTATCACTTTTGATGCGAGCTTTGGTCACCTAGCTCAGTCAGTGTTTGTCAGATTTCTCCCCTGTGAAGTGACACTTGTTCCTTCCTTTTCCACACTGCACTGTTTGGAGGGAAGTCGCTATGCACAGCCCACCTGGTGGTGGGGACTGATGCCCTCCTTCTTGAGAATATTTACTTAAGTTATTTGGAATTCTTCTGCATGGCAGATTAGTTCTTTGCCCCCATTTATTTATTCCATCCGTCATTTATATCAGTGTGGACTTACGAGTATTTATTTTTTACTTCGGGTTGTAATTCAATACTACTTTATTTCTTCCTCAAATTGCGCCACCTGGGGCCACTGGGAGCTCTTTCAGTGGCTCCTGTGCTCCTTTGACAGGCTCATCTTGTAAATTTCCTGCCCCAGTTCTAGGGTTTGTCATTTCTCCAAGCAGTCCTGTTCCCTTCATCGGAGGATGGTATTAGAAACCGAGATCTAGGCACTGGGAGATAGTTGCTCCCAGGCCTTCTCAGCTAAGGTAGCTATCACCCCTATTTTCTGTTGGAGAACAGTAAGGGTCCAGGATATTTTCTTTATTTCTTGAAAACACCAAAAAACGTCCTACAGTCTCAGTGCCTTTGAACACCTCTGCCTCACTTTTCTGTGCAGTGAAGTAGATTCTGGGGTGCACCTTGGGAGTTTCCTCCTCTGAAACGCCCTCTCCCACTGCACTTGTTAATAGCATCAGCATATGCTAGAATTAGTTAACATCTGCCTGATCAGCTGCTCTGTGTTGCTCATCTAGCATACCTAGTAGGTGCTCAATAAACACTGAATGAACTGTGTTTACAAACACAGATACTATTTGAAAATAAAGAATAGGCAGAGGTGTGAAGAGGATGCCTTGCAGGATGCCTGAAGTCCCCTGACCTCTGCCCTCCCCACTTCCCACTAAGAATTCTTCCGTTTAGTTAAGATTTATGGCATCATATGTAGAAGACAGGGCCATAGTGTCCTTGCAGGTCATCCAGGTAAGGTTTTCTTGGTCTGAGTCCTATAGCAGCTATTCCTAAACATGACTACACATAAGAATCACCTGGGAGCTGTTAGCATGCCGAGTCCTTCCCCCAACCTCCACTCCAGAAATGTGGTTTCCGAATGTCTGGAATGGGGACTGGAGAACTGTATTCAACACCCTCTCCCAAAGAAAGCAAGCCAGTAAAGCCAAAGCAGACTGTTTGAAATCTAATAATTTTGGAACGTCTGTGAAATACAGCCTCTCCAATCCAATCTGTAATATTTGAACAGTTAAAAAAACTGCTGCTGGAACCTACATCTCCTCCCATGGTAGACATACAGGGGAAGTAAAATATATCAGCTTAACTGAGGAAGCTGCCTCAGAGAAGCCTGTTGAAGCCTTCAGTATTATAACCTTAAAATTCTCTTTACAAGGTTAAACTGGGCCAAATCAAATTTGAAAGGGACAGTTCAGAGTTTGATAACTGGGCAGTCCATCTAGTCTCAATGGTCATGATTTATTTGAAGCTCCCTCATCCTGTGCTGTGGTTTTGAGAAATATTCTGCTGGGAACAAAGGACTGAGTTAACAAAGGGTAAAATCTGTCAGTCCTTACAGCTGTTCCAAAGTTGCTTAGGGATGTGGCCTTACTCATCTTCCACAAGCAAAGATGGTTTTACAGTAAACCTGTTTTCTAGCAAATATCTTCTTTACAAGTAAATTTATAAAAGACTTTTCTTTCCTCCTTTCCCTTTCCTCCTTCCCTCCTTCTATACTCACAAAACTCATTTGTTTGAATTCAGAATAGGGTAAAACCTGAGTTTTAGAACATTTTTAAAAGAATTATAGTTTAGGGCTTCCCTGGTGGCGCAGTGGTTGAGAGTCCGCCTGCCGATGCAGGGGACACAGGTTCGTGCCCCGGTCCGGGAAGATCCCACATGCCGCGGAGCGGCTGGGCCCGTGAGCCATGGCCGCTGAGCCTGCGCGTCCGGAGCCTGTGCTCCGCAACGGGAGAGGCCACAACAGTGAGAGGCCCGCGAACGGCAAAAAAGAATTATAGTTTATAGCTTTCAACTATATTTAGTGACACAAATGAAGCTGGAAACATTGACAGAAATGTTGATAACGATGAGATTTTTCAAAGCTAAGCATTATAGACGAGCACACTTGTAACTAGTTTGAATGCACCATTCGTGGGAAATTGTTTTTTGTAAAAATTAATGTTGCTGATGTCGTTATAACATTTTTTTAATTATAGAAGTATACTCTTCCTCTCACAACCTTGCTTATTTTATGATTTTTCTTAACAGGATGAATTTTTTTCAGAGTCCGTTAAAGGTAAACACTTCAGTCTGGTCCCAAATGACCATACATTTTACTAATTTTTGTGATGATGATGATTATGATGATAATAATAAAAAGTCAATGATTTTGAGTGCTTGCCTTGTGCCAGGCACTTTACACGCATTGTTTTATCCAACTCTCATATCGACCCTATGAAGTGGATAGATATTATTAGTATTCCCATTCTCAGAGAGGTTAAATAACCCACCTAAAGTCAAACTGCTAATAAATGGAAGACTTAGCTTGACTCTATAGTACAACAGACTCCACTTTGGACCATTACGCTATAGCATCCCAATGACTCATACAGGAGCTAGGGCTGTACACACTGATATGAAGATGACAACAATGTTGATAGAAAAAAATTTATATACAAAATTTTTAAAGTCTTCTCAAGCTTTCACTGAAGAGTGACATCAGCAACATGGTGGAATCAGAGTTTTCAGCTGTCATCCCACCCACAGAACATCAATTTTGACAACTTCCATGGATGAAAGTACCATGTGGGAGTCTGAAAATCCAGCAGAGAAGTTCCAGCACATGACTGGAGAAAAAAATAATCCATGAATACACACAATGAAGAGGGTAAGAAGAACAGTTTCACTTTATCTGCATCACCCCACTCCCAAGGTGGCACAGCCTGATGCCAAGAAAGACCTCCTCAGCCCCAATTTCTCCCACAGGGGAAAGTGAGAGTGTAGCCAGTAAGAGCCCAGCTTTCCAGCTGTATGGAATGTAAACCAAGACGCAGGCTTGTTTCTCCCTCACCCAAAATACTGAGGGGATCAGCATGGCTAAATGGTTGGGAGAGACTGGGAGCAGGGAAGAGAAGTGGGGAATCATAGCCACCAGGATTCAGAACTCTGTAACAAAGAGGGCTGTGGGTCCTATTAACTTCTTTACAGACTCCATCAGGAGGTCAGCCTTGCTTGTGGGCTCCCCAAATGGCCCAGAGGCACCCCCAATTTTCTGGTGCCTCCCCCCAACCATAGCTGGTTCCTGTGTGCTCCCCCACCACTAGGTGAGTGCGAGTTTTCGCAGACAGCTCACAAGCAAACCCTGAAAGCTGGCTGTGGTATTGGGAGAAGGCACATAAACTTAAGCATGTCCAGGTAGCACCCTGGGGAAAACAAACAGACGGCTCCTTGTTTGGTCTTGGTGATGATTTTTGGAGTTTGACAGCAAAAGCAAAGGCAACAAAATAAAAAATAAGTGGGATTACATCAAACTACAAAGCTTCTGCACAGCAAAGGAAACCATCAACAAAATGAAAAGGCCACGTACTGAATAGGAGAACATATTTGCAAATCATATATCTGATAAAGGGTTAATATATAAAAAAAATAAAGAACTCATTCAACTCAATAGCAAAAAAACCCAATCTGATTAAAAAACGGGCAGAGTATCTGAATAGACACTTTTCCAAAGAAGACATACAGATGGCCAAAAGGTACATGAAAATGTGCTCAACATCACTAATAATCAGGGAAGTGCAAATCAAAGCCACAATGAGATATCACCTCACGCCTGTTGGAACAGCTATCATCAAAAAAACAAGAGATAACAAGTGTTGTCCAGGATGTGGAGAAAAGGGAACGCTTGTGCACTGTAGGTGGGAACATAAATTGGTATAGTCACTATGGACAACAGCATGGCAGATCCTCAACAGATTAAAAGTAGAACTACCATATGATCCAGCAATTCCACTTGTGGGTATTTATCTGAAGAAAAAAACACTAAGTCAAAGAAATATCTGTGCCCCAGGGATCATTGCAGAGTTATTTACGATAGTCAAGACATGGAAACAACCTAAGTGTCCATCAATAGATGAATGGATAAAAAATGTGATATATATATCCACAATGGAATATTATCCAGCCATAAAAGGAAGGAAATCTTGCCATTTGCAACAACATGAATGGACCTTGAGGGCATTATGCTAAGTGAAATAAATCAGAGAAAGACAAATACCATATGATCTCATTCATATGTGGAATAAACAAAAACAAAAACAACAATGAACTCAAGAAAGCCTGAAGCCTGAACTCATAGATACAGAGAACAGATTAGTGGTTGCCAGAGGTGGGGGTTAGGGAGTGGGTGAAACAGGTGAAGGTGGTCAAAAGGTACAAACTTCCAGTTATAAAATAAAATAAATCCTGGGGATGTAATGTATAGCAATGATGACTATAGTTAATAATACTGTATTGTATATTTAGAAGTTGCTAAGAGAGTAGATCTTAAAAGTTCTCATCACAAGAAAAAAATATGTAATGACGTGTGGTAATGGATGTTAACTAGACTTAACTGTGATGGTCACTTTGTAATATGTACATATATCAAATCATTCTGTTGTACGCCTGAAATTAATATAATTTTATGTCAATTACATCTCAGTTAAAAAAAAGAAAAAATTACATTGAAGAAATTGATCTGGTGTGATGATAGGTATATGCCTGAAGAGGCACCTTTGAGACTCACATATCCCCTTGGTACTTGATAACGCAAGAGGAAAGCATTTCTCAAATAAAAGCAAATCTTCCAACCAAAGCATGGGCAACATTTAGCCTGATTTCTTACAAACCTTATAGACAGGTGTTTTTTAATGCTTCACCACCAGGAGTTGAGAAACCATGTCTGTGGGCCAAATTCTACATTTTTTTTTTTTTTGTAAGTAAAATTTTACTGGAACACACATACACACACACACACACACACACACACACACAATGCAACTGACTTGTATGTTGATTTTGCATCCTGAAAACTTGCTGAATTCATTTACTAGTTCTAACAGTTTTTTGATAGAGTCCCCAGGATTTTCTATATACAAGATCATGTTGTCTGCAAACAGGGAAAAATTTACTGTTTTTTCTGGTTTGGATGCCTTTTATTTTTTTTTTTCCTGCCTAATTGTTCTGGCTAAGGTTTCTAATACGATGTGGAATAGAAGTGGTGAGAATGGGCATTCTCTCTTGTTCCTGATCTTAGAGAAAAAGCTTTCAGCTTTCACCATTGAGTATGATGTCACTGTGGGCCTGTCATACGTGACTTTTATTATGTTGAGGTACATTCCTTCTACACCTAATTTGTTGAGTCTTTATCATGGAAGGATGTTAAATTCTGTCAAATGCTTTTTCTCCATCATTGAGATGATGATATGATTTTCATCTTTCATTCTGTTAATGCTGTGTATCATAGTTATTCACTTGCATGTGTTGAACTGTCCTGGAATCGCAGTGATAAATCTCACTTGGTCATGGTGTATTATCCTTCTAATGTGTTCTTGAAATCAGTTTGCTAGTATTTTGTTGAGTATTTTAGCATCGATGTTCATTATGGATATTGGACTGTAATTTTTTTTTCTTGTAGTGTTCTTGTCAGGCTTTGGTACCAGGGTAATGCTAACCTGGTTCTGGAAGTTGTCACTCTTCCTCAGTTTTTTAGAAGAGTTTAAAAAGGATTGGTATTAATTATTTAAATGTTTGGTAGAATTCACCTGTGAAGCTGTCTAGTCCTGGGCTTTTCTTTATTGAGAGATTTTTGATTACTGATTCAGTCTCTATAATCATTATTGGGCTATTCAAATTTTCTTTCTTTTCTTTCTTTATGACTTGGTAGGTTGTATGTTTATAGGGACTTAATTATTTCTTCAATTTGTTGTCATATAATTGTTCATAGTACTCTCTTATGACCCTTTGTATTTCTGTGATATCACTTGTAATGTCTTTTCTTTCAATTCTAATTTTATTTACTTGAGCCCTCTCTCTTTTTTTTCTTGGTCAATCTAGCTAAAGCTTTGCCTATTTTGTTTAGCTTTAAAAAAACAGCTCTTAGCTTCATAGATCTTTTAAACTGTGTTCTTAGTCTTTATTTCATTTATTTGTTTTGTTTTCTTTTTAGAATTTTCAGGATTTGGTAAGCTTTTTTAAAAATATTTATTTATTTATTATGGCTGTGCCAGGTCTTAGCTGTGGCACACAGGATCTTCGTTGCAGCATGCGGGCTTCTCAGTTGCAGCATGCAGACTCTTAGTCGTGGCATGTGAATTCTTACTTCTAGCATGCACGTGGTCTGATCCTTCTTATTTCCTTCCTTCTACTAACTTAGTTTGCTCTTTTTCTAGTTCCTTGAGGTATAAAGTTGTGTTGTTTACTTGAGACTTTTTTCCCTTAATGTAGGCATTTATCACTATGAACTTCCCTCTTAGAACTGCTTTTTTTGTTTTGTTTTGTTTTATACCCCATAAGTTTTGGTATGTTGTATTTCCATTTTCATTTGTCTTAAGATTTTTTTTAACTTCAATTTTTTTTAACAGATCTTTATTGGAGTATAATTGCTTCACAATACTGTTAGTTTCAGTTGTACACCAAAGTGAATCAACCATATGTCCCCACATCCCTTCCCTCTTGAGCCTCCCTCCCATCCTCCCTATTCCACCCCTCTAGGTCATCGCAAAGCACCGAGCCGATCTCCCTGTGCTATGCTGCTGCTTCCCACCAGCCAACTATTTTACATTTGGTAGTGTATACATGTTGATGCTACTCTCACTTTGCCTCAGCTTACCCCTCCCACCCCAAGTCCTCAAGTCCATTCTCTATGTCTACCTCTTTATTCCTGCCCTGCAACTAGGTTCATCAGCCATTTTTTTTTTTTAGACCCCATATATATATGTTAGCATACGGTATTTGTTTTTCTCTTTCTGACTTCACTCTGTATGACAGACTCTAGGTCCATCCACCTCACTACAAATAACTCAATTTTGTTTCTTTTTATGGCTGAGTAATATTCCATTGTATACATGTGCCACATCTTCTTTATCCATTCATCTGTCAATGGACATTTAGGTTGGTTCCATGTCCTGGCTATTGTAAATAGTGCTGCAATGAATACTGTGGTACATGTCTCTTTTTGAATTATGGTTTTCTCACAGTATATGCCCAGTAGTGGGATTGCTGGGTCATACGGTAGTTCTATTTTTAGCTTTCTAAGGAACCTCCATACTGTTTTCCTTAGTGGTTGTATCAATTTACATTGCCACCAACAGTGCAGGAGGGTTTCCTATTCACCACACCCTTTCCAGCATTTATTGTTTGTAGATTTTTTGATAATAGCTACTCTGACTGGCTAGAGGTGATACCTCATTGTAGTTCTGATTTGCATTTCTCTAATAATCAGTGATGCTGAGAATCTTTTCATGTGCCTCTTGGCAATCTGTATGTCTTCCTTGGTGAAACGTCTATTTAGGTCTTCCACCCATTTTTTTTTTTGGGGGGGGGGTACGTGGGCCTCTCACTGTTGTGGCCTCTCCCATTGCGGAGCACAGGCTCCGGACACGCAGGCTCAGCGGCCATGGCTCACAGGCCTAGCCACTCCATGGCATGTGGAATCTTCCCGGACCGGGGCACGAACCCATGTCCCCTGCATCAGCAGGCGGACTCTCAACCACTGCGCCACCAGGGAAGCCCTTCCACCCATTTTTTAATTGGACTGTTTGTTCTTTTGATATTGAGCTCCATGAGCTGTTTGTATATCCTGGAGATTAATCATTTGTCTGTTGCTGCATTTGCAAATATTTTCTCCCATTCTGAGGGTTGTCTTTTTGTTTTATGGTTTTCTTTTCTGTGCAAAAGCTTTTAAGTTTAATTAAGTCCCATTTGTTTATTTTTGCTTTTATTTCTGTTATTCTAGGATGTGGGTCAAGAAAGATCTTGCAGTGGTTTATGTCAAAGAGTGTTTTTCCTATGTTTTCCTCTAAGAGTTTTATGGTGTCTGGTCTTACATTTAGGCCTTTAATCCATTTCGACTTTATTTTTGTGTACGGTGTTAGGTGGTGTTCTAATTTCATTCTTTTACATGTAGCTGTCCAGTTTTCCCAGCACCACTTATTGAAGAGGTTGTCCTTTCTCCAATGTATGTTCTTGCCACCCTTGTCATAAATTAGGTGACCATATGTGCATGGGTTTATCTCTGGGCATTCTATCCTGTACCATTGATCTATATTTCTGTTTTTGTGCCAGTACCATACTGTCTTGATTACTGTAGCTTTGTGGTATAGTCTGAAGTTGCGGAGTCTGATTACTCCAACTCCGTTTTTCTTTCTCAAGATCTCTTTGGCTATTCAGGGCCTTTTATGGTTCCATACGAATTGTAAAATTTTTTGTGCTAATTCTGTGAAGAATGCCAGTGGTAGTTTGATAGGGATTGCACTGAGTCTACAGATTGCTTTGGATAATATAGTCATTTTCACAATATTGATTCCCCCAATCCGAGAACGTGGTATATTTCTCCATCTGTTTGTGTCATCTTTGATTTCTTTCATCAGTGTTTTATTGTTTTCTGAGTACAAGTCTTTCGCCTCCTTAGGCAGGTTTATTCCGAGGTATTTTATTCTTTTTGTTGCAATGGTAAATGGGATTGTTTCCTTAATTTCTGTTTCTGATTTTTCGTTGTTGCTGTATAGGAATGCCAGAGATTTCTATGCCTTAATTTTGTATCCTTCAAGGTTACCAAATTCATTGATCAGTTCTAGTAGTTTTCTGGTGGCATATTTAGGGTTTTCTATGTATAGTATCATGTCATCCGCAAACTGACAGTTTTACTTCTTCTTATCCAATTTGTATTCCTTTTATTTCTTTTTCTTCTCTGTTTGCCATGGCTAGGACTTCTAAAACTATGTTGAATAAGAGTGGCGAAAGTGGACATCCTTGTCTTGTTCCTGATCTTAGAGGAAATGCTTTTAGTTTTCCACCACTGAGTATGATGTTTGCTGTGGGTTTGTCATATATGCATTTATTATGTTGACGTAGGTTCCTCTATGCCCATTTTCTGGAGAGTTTTTTTCATCATAAAGGGGTGTTGAATTTTGTCAAAAGCTTTTTCTGCATCTATTGAGATGATCATATGGTATTTATTCATTAATTTGTTTATGTGGTGTATGACACTGCTTGATTTGTGTATACTCAAGAATCCTTGCATCCCTGGGATAGATCCCACTTGATCATGATGTATGATCCTTTTAATGTGTTGTTGGATTCTGTTTGCTTGTATTTTGTTCAGGATTTTTGCATCTATGTTCATCAGTGATATTGGTCTATAATTTTCTTTTTTTGTAATAGCTTTTTCTGGTTTTGATATCAGCGTGATGGTTGCTTCACAGAAAGAATTTGGGAGTGCTTCGACCTCTGCAATTTTTTGGAAGAGTTGGAGAAGGATCGGTGTTAGCTCTTCTCTAAATGTTTGATAGAATTTGCCTGTGAAGCCGTCTGGTCCTGGACTTTCGTTTGTTGGAAGATTTTAAATTATGGTTTCAATTTCATTACTTGTGATAGGTCTATGTTTTCTAATTCTTCCTGGTTCAGTCTTGGAAAATTGTACATTTCCAAGAATTTGTCCATTTCCTCATGGTTGTCCATTTTACTGGCATATAGTTGTTTGTAGTAGTCTTTTATAATCCTTTGTATTCTGCAATGTCAGCTGTGATTTCCCCTTTTTCATTTCTAATTTTATTGATTTGCATCCTCTCCCTTTTTTTTCTTGATTAGTCTGGCTAAGGGTTTATCCATTTTGTTTATCTTCCCAAAGAACCAGCTTTTAGTTTTATTTATCTTTGCTATTGTTTTCTTCATTTCTATTTATTTCTGGTCTATCTTTATGATTTCTTTCCTTCTACTGACTTTGGGTTTTCTTTGTTCTTCTTTCACTAGTTGTTTTAAGTGTAGGGTTAGATTGTTTATTTGAGACTTTTCTTGTTTCTTGAGGTGAGAATGAATTGCTATAAACTTCCCTCTTAGAACTGCTTTTGCTGTGTTCCATAGGTTTTGGGTCTTCGTGCTTTCGTTGTCATTTGTTTCTATGTATTTTTTAATTTCTTCTTTGATTTCTTCAGTGAACTCTTGATTATTTAGTAGTGCACTGTTTAGCCTCCATGTATTTGTGTTTTTTACAGGTTTTTTCCTGTAATTGATTTCCAATCTCATAGTGTTGTGGTCAGAAAAGATGCTTGATACGATTTCAATTTTCTTAAATTTTCCAAGGCTTGATTTGTGACCCAAGATGTGATCTATCCTGGAGAATGTTCCATGTGCACTTGAGAAGAAAGTGTATTCTGCTACTTTTGGGTGGAATGTTCTATAAATATCAATTAGATCTATCTGGTCTATTGTGTCATTTAAAGCTTGTGTTTCCTTATTTATTTTCTGTTTGGATGATCTGTCCATTGGTGTAAGTGAGGTGTTAAAGTCCCCTACTATTATTGTGTTACTGTCGATTTCTCCTTTCATGGTTGTTAGCATTTTCCGTATGTATTGAGGTGCTCCTATGTTGGGTGCATAAACATTTATAATTGTTATATCTTCTTTTTGGATTGATCCTTTGATCATTATGCAGTGTCCCTTCTTATCTTTTGTAGCAGTCTTTTCAAAATTTCAAAGCTATTTTAGTGAACTGGAAAAAAATTTAGTCTGGGGACTCATACTTGAGTAAAATGTGTTTCTCTTGCTATTTTTCTTCCATACTAGGCCACCTTTAGAGTAATATCAATAATGGTAGACTTAATTTTGACAAAAAAATACTGCTCTTTGCAAACCAATTATTTTTAACCAGTCTTAACTCTGGCACCAAGTCCCCTTAAGGCTGTAACCTTCCATTCTGTGAAAAAGTTTCTTCCCAAGTTCTGTTTTCAACATTCTTTGAAAGGTTCAGATAACTTAGAAACCCAGAAACTTAGTGCAACCTTTTCCCAGCCTGTGTTGACTCAATGGGAAGAGAGACTGAAGCAGTCATGCATCAAGCACCCATGGAATGTTATCTTCCTCTCAGTACCAGCATCTCCTTCCCTACCTAATGGACTCTTTGAAGAATCCACCAATGTGGTCACTTTGCAGAAAAGTGTTTTTCCATGTTCGGTTATTGATGTTTCTGGAATGAAAATCGTTTCCGTCATTCATTTGGCTTCCTCTTGACCTAAGGCACGTTTCTCTTAATTTTACATTCAAGAGTGGTGAGGGGAGAAGGCTATAGTCTTACAGTAGCATCACATCATAGTTCTTTTCATAGAGGAGAACATATTTACCAAAAATGTGCCATTCTTAACACCAAGCGGTTATGAGAAAATTTTATAGCATGCCTTTTTCTACGTCACGTGTAAGTATCATTCTTTCATCTAACTGGTCAACAATATTTAAGGAGTACTCCCTGTGGAGGTAGTCACTGCTTAGTGAACAAAATAAAGAAGATCCTTGCCCTCATGAAGATTATAGTCTACCACAGAAGGTGTAAAAACAGAAGAATAATTTTTTCAATTTTCTTTACTGACACATGTTATGATTTGCCCTAAATAAAATAAAAAAGAGAATGAATAAAGATTTTTGTTTTGGACCTTGGTAAGGATGGAATGGCCTCCATTTTGGTTTGGGCTAGCCGATTTCACTCGGTTTCTCCATGGTTATTAGAAATGAATCTCTCACCTACCAAACCTCTTGCAAAATTCATTTTATTGATCACAGGGGGCCTGCATAACAGAATGTAGGTGGATGAATCTGCCCTTACATTGATACCTAGACCCAGAAGTCAAAATGTGTGTCATATGGTCTGACTGATAATGCATCCAGATGGCTTATCTATCATCAAATGCCCAGACTGCCTCTTCATGCCGCCTCCTGAACACTTGCTAATAAACAGAATTCAGCCTAAATTATATCATGGAGAAATAGGTCATCTCTCTATGCCTTTTGGATTTAAACAGAGGCTTCAAAGTTCAAAAGTGAAGGCAGTCCAATTTAGCACTGGAGAAGGTAACATTTTAGTTTGCCTAATAAAATAATTCCAGTCTTTTATACTGAAACAATAGAACCCACTATTCATTTGTTCATTCACTCACTCACTTATTTTTTTCTACAAGCACTTTTTACCTGCCTCTAATGGGCCAGAAACTATGCAGGCACTGCCCACAGAAACCTGAATAGTATTTGGTCCACAGCTTGAAGCATCTTGCAAACTGGAGATGGAGGGAAACACATAAGCACAGCGTTCAATTCAGGTGTTAAGTGCGTGGGACCTGAAGCTTGTATAGGGTCTTGATCTGATGTTAAGGAAGGCCTCAGAATATGTACCTTTTTTTCCCAGGTGGAGGGAGGGGATTGGGAGTAACTTGAGAAACTGTGAGTGGCTTAGCAAGGCTCAGCATAGCTTGTGTCTGGGGACATTAGTAGGGAGGGTAGCCAGAGAGGAACTGGTCAGGTGTAAGATGTAGGAAGTAAAGAGGATCCTACAGCATACAAATGATTGTAGAGTTTCGCAAGTTGTTTTAAAAGACCTCTTAGAGAGAAACAAGGTTGTGAAAGTCAATTGATTTTCTTCTCTCTCTTTGCATTAGCGTCAGGCTGTTTGGGTGCTGTTTTGTTTCCACTTGTACAAACTTTGCCCTACATCATAATGCAATCTCATTGCTGTAGTTTTACATTTTTGACTGTAACCTCTCCAAGCAGGTCAGAAGTACTATAGCAGGAAAGAAAACTTACACAGTCCAGGAACTTTGTACCTCAGATCAGAGAGAAAATTCAGCATGGGACTGCCAAACTGGCAGCTTTCTTGGTGCTGAAATCAGTGTGAATTTGTCGAACTTTTAACAAAGAAATTTAAAAACATCAGAAGTTATGTAACTTGGCTTTGAGAGCCATTTTCTCTTTTTGGGGGGTATTGGGCCTCTCCTCTCTGCCTGGTGTGAAGAAATGTGCTCATCTGAGTTGCTCTCAGAATGGGCCTTGCATGTTCCTCCCGACCCTTCACTCACAGTAGATTTTTCTAATTGATCACAGCCCCCTTTCTTGGTGAGTCAGATATGCCCAATGGAGGAGTGAGGCAGGAAAAGCAGAAACCTCTGCATCTTTTTTTGTCTGAACGTGAGTCACATATAGAAAATTTTCTAGTATCCGCATTAGCACACATCCCTAAAAAGGGACAGGGGAAATTAATTTTAATCATAGATTTTATTTAACCAGATGTATGCAAAATATTATCATTTCAAGATGGAATCAAAGTGAAAAATTAGTCACGAGATATTTTACATCTATATTTTCATAGAAGTCTTTGAAATCTAGTGTGCATTTTCATATTAATAACACATCTTAATTCACACATTTCAAGTGTTCAAGAGCCACGTGGGGATAGTAGCTGGTCTGTTGGACAGCTTGCGTCTTGATGTTACCTCAAGTTGCACAGGTGTACCTGAGGGATGGGCTCAGAAACACCTCTTCCTTTGGTGGCCAAGCCCCTTCTGTGGTGGGGAGGGGTCCCAATTGGGGTGGGACTAGAGAAAGCCCACTGTCACACTGGCTCCTGCAGAGCACGTCCTAGGGCAGGAGGAACCATCCTCAACAAAGTGGGAATGTTTTTAGATTGGCAATTGACAGAGCCTATCAATACTGTTACATATTTCCTATGGATGTTAGAGAGAAAAACTGTGTGATCAAAGTGAAAAACATTCTTTTCATGCAGCTTTTGTTTTAAGAATAATTTAAATTTGGAGATCATAAGAGGACTACAAACAGAATGTTGGTATTCAGAGAAGATATTTAGAACAGATCAAAGACTCCAGAATGTTAGAGCTGGAAGAGACTTTGAGTTCAAGTTTACATGTTTGGACACTGAGAGTCACAGAATTTAAGGGGCTTTATCCAACAGCTGGGTGGAGACAATGCTGGGTCTAAAACTCAGTTCTCTTAAATCGTTATCCTAATACAGACACCTTGGCCGTATATCATGAGGCAACATGACATTAAAAATGAACCATTATTGAAGGAATATGGAGCTAATTTTAAGACTGCAGTTCACAGCAGCATTATTTACAATAACCAAGGTATAGAAAGCAACCTAAATGTCCATCATCAGATGAATGGACAAAGAAGATGTGGTGTACGTGTATATATATATATATATATATATATATATATATATACACACACACACACACACACACATATGTGTGTGTGTGTGTGTGTGTGTGTGTGTGTGTGTGTGTGTATTGGGTTGGCCAAAAAGTGCCTTCAGTTTTTAAGTAAAAATAAAAGACACAGTTTTCATTTTCACCACGAACTTTATTGAACAACATATTCACCCTTTTGTTCTACTACCTTCTGACATTTTCCAGGCAACTTCATAATTTCATCTTCCCAAAACTTTTAATCTTTTGGAGCAAAGAACTGTTCCAGGTGCCCTTTACAGTCTTCCAGGGAATTGAAATTTTTTCCATTAAGAGAATTTTGTAAAGATCTAAATAAATGGAAATCTGAAGGTGCAATGTCTGGTGAATACTGCAGATGAATCAGAACTTCCCAGCCAAGCTTTTGCCTGGTCATCAAAGAAACATGTGGTCTTACGTTATCCTGATGGAATATTATGCATTTTCTCTTGACTAATTCTGGACACTTTTCATCGAGTGCTGATTTCAGTTGGTCTCATTGGGAGCAGTACTTGTTAGAATTAATCGTTGGTTTTCCAGAAGGAGCTCATAATAGAGGACTCCCTTTCATTCCCACCATATACACAACATCACCTTCTCTGGATGAAGACCGGCCTTTTGGTGTGGTTGGTGGTGGTTCATTTCACTTGCCCCACGATCTCGTCTGTTCCACATTATTGTACAGTATCCACTTTTCATCGCCCATCATAATTTGTTTTAAAAACGAAACATTTTGGGCTTCCCTGGTGGCGCAGTGGTTGGGAGTTCGCCTGCCGATGCAGGGGGATGTGGGTTCGTGCCCTGGTCCGGGAATATCCCACGTAACGCGGAGCGGCTGGGCCCGTGAGCCATGGCCGCTGGGCCTGCGCGTCCGGAGCCTGTGCTCCGCAACGGGAGAGGCCACAACAGTGAGAGGCCCAAGTACCGAAAACAAAAAACAACAAAAAACGGAACATTTGCACTACGTTTAAGTAGAGCGTCTCTTGCGGAAATACAGGCAAGAAGGTTTTTTTCTCTTATGTGGAACCCAAACATCAAAGCGATGAACATGACCAAGCTGGTGCAAATGACTTTCAACGCTTGATTTGGATATTAAAAGTATACTGGCTATAACCCGCATGGTATAATGTTGACCGTTCTCAATTAATGTCATGATTTGATTGCTATTAACTTCAACTGGTCTACCCGACCGTGGAGCAACGTCCAGCAAGAAATCTCCATCACAAAACTTTGCAAACCACTTTTGACACATTCGATCAGTCACAGCACCTTCTCCATACACTGCCCAAATCCTTTTTTGTGTTTCAGTTGCATTTTTACCCTTCTTGAAATAATAAATCATAATGTGTCGAATATGTTGCTTTTTTTCTTCCATCTTCAATATTAAAATGGCTACAAAAATTCACCAATTTAGATAATTTTTTTTGTTTTAAATGCACACTGATATGACAGCTGTCACAACACAATCTAACAAAATTGTTTTGAATAAAGTTAAAGACAACTAAGCACTACTAGAGCCATCTTACGGAAAAGAAGGAACAAACCTTTTGGCCAACCCAATACACACGTGTGCGTTCACGTGCGCGTGCACACACACACACAATGGAATACTACGCAGCAATAAAAAAGAACGACGTAATGCCATTTGCAGCAACATGGATGGACTTAGAGATTATCATACTAGGTGAAGTAAGCCAGACAGACAAATATCATAAATATCACTTATATGTGGAATCTAAAAAATACAGCAAACTAGTGAATATAACAAAAAAGAAGCAGACTCACAGATACAGAGAACAAACCAGTGGTTACCAGTGGGGGGGGAGGGGCAATATATAGGTGGGGAAGGGGGAGACACAAACTATGGGGTGTAAGATAGGCTCAAAAGATGTATTGTACAACACAGGGAATATAGCCAATATTTTATAATAACTGTAAATAAAAGTAACCTTTAAAAATTGTGTTAAAACAAGACTGCTTCTACATGTCATAAAGTGGAAACCTAGACACCATCTGGCTAACCTCATCTATGAGAGCAAATAAATAAATTGTTAACGTGAATTTTATTTTGTGGGTGGAGGTGGATATTGGCTTCCTTTTTCAGATGTGCTTGTTTTTATCCTGGTCAATTTACCAAGCAACAGTTACTTTGCTCTACATTATGGAGAAGAAAAAAAATAAAAAGAGAGAGAGGTGTACACGAAGAAAGTAAAAGAAAGAACAAGGGTAAATATTTGGATAAACGAGGTCCAATGAGAC
The DNA here is from genome assembly GCF_000442215.2 of Lipotes vexillifer. Classification (NCBI taxonomy): domain Eukaryota; kingdom Metazoa; phylum Chordata; class Mammalia; order Artiodactyla; family Lipotidae; genus Lipotes; species Lipotes vexillifer. The sequence continues at coordinate 1,375,627 of NW_006793908.1, forward strand.
TCTGTCATATGAAGACTGGGGATGAATGACAGCCAGATGGCTGCCTCTCCCACCACCCCATTTTGTTGGACTTCACAACCTTGAGGGTTCCCTTCAACGTCAAATGCCCAAGAGTCTTAAGATCTGTTTGACATTGCTTCTCAGAACTAGGGGGGAAAACGGTTCTGGGTCTGAGTGATTTTTAGAGGGAAAAAAATGTAAGCAGATGATTTAATTACCAGCTCTTAAACTGATTTATTTTCAGCAGTAACAATAAAGTCATATAAACCAGTGACACGAGTCAAGTGATTACTCTTTAAATGTGGGCGATAAAGAGGAGAGAGAGAGACGAAAAACAAGCTCTGACTTCATAGGATGGCTTCAAGCCAGACTGCAAAGAAGGAATCTGTGAAATTCAAGGTCTTGGAGTCTATTATTTCTCTTTGCTATTATTTCTGAAACAAGACCTGGGCAAAATCAATTTAGGTTCAGAAAGAATATGACTAATTTTCTACATAAAATTTTCAGGAAGTCTGAGCTAGAAGAGGGGAAAAGACAGACAACTATCACCCAAGAAGAAATTAAATGAATAAATTAAATGAAGCACAGAACATTTATATTACCAGAACTCTGGCCATGAGACAAAATAAATCTTCTGGCACAGACTCATAGGGATATAAAAACACTAACCAGCAACAAAGATGATGAGGTAATGTCCCTCAAAATAAACTCTCCCTTGAGTGTTAGAAAATCAGTGCTAGATCAATCAAATAGAATTTTATTTTGATGCAAATGTCTCCTTAACGCTTTGATTATATTTCATCCTAGAATATGTGATTTTCCTAAAAGTTTAACTTATATTTTCCCCTCCTCAAGTAAGTGACATATAATTTTTGAAAAATGGGGAAGCTCTTGGGCAAGTCATTCTGCCTAACAATCATGAAATACTGACTTCTTTGTCCTCCTTTCAGATTAGGTTTTCCACCAACCATAAATTCAATCTGCCTCTCATTCAATCTCTACCAGATGTCAAAAGAATAGCAACGGAATCTGAAGAAGTGGGTGATAACACTTAGATGAGCCTACCCTGCAAATGTTCAACTCGTTCACAGTCTGGTGGGACTATCTTATTGCTATTAAGCTTTCAGCATTTTATGGAGCTTTAGTTTTTATTCTTTAAGTTTTTGTCCTTCCCTCTTGGTTGGCAAAAGCTTTTTCAGAGGTTTTTCGGGCTGAACTGCAGGCCTTTTGGGAATCTGTCAGGATAGTCTGTGGCTGTTTTTATAATGTTTGTATGATGTTTCCTGCACTCTCCCCTCACGAGCTAAATGCCAGTCCATCCTCTGGGTGAAGGAGCAGAAAAAGTTGGGTTTTGACATTCCATTCAACAAAATTGTTGAGTGCTTACTCTGTGACCAGTGCGTGCTAGATGCTGTGTCTGTGAGTGGCCATGTGCTTTACTTGGTGAGCTTACATCTGGAGATAAAACAATTCTATTTTTCATCACTTTGTTTTGGATGCACACTGAACTTATTCCCTCTTAAGTATACAGAATTCATGTGCTGCCCAGTTTGGGCTGGGGTATTGCCTCTTGGTTAGGACTTATTCTGAATCTTTGCCTGCAAATCAAAACTTACTTTCTCTGTGTCTCATTCTCTCCTGATTTTTCTCTCCAGTGACAAGAGCTAGACTGATCCATGACCTTTCAGAGCTGGAAGGAATCTCATAGCTTATACAGTCCAATGTTCTCATTTTAGATAAGCGGGAATGGAGTTCTGAAATGTTCAGTTCAGTAAATATTTAATAAGCATCTCTTTGGGGCCAGTGAGCATGCCAGCACCTGGGGTGGTATATATAAGTAAGGTGAGATTTCTACCACAATTATTTTGTTGAATTAGAATCACAAGAAGGTAATTAGAATACTTCAAGTGCTAAGGGAGAGGTATCTTTAGGGTATGATGGTGCTCATGGAAGCACGGAGCGGAGGGCTTCTTGGAGATGATGTCTAGGCCAGGTTATCAAGGATGAGATGGAGTTGGCTATGTAAAAGTTGGGCGAGGAAAGGTGAAGGGCACTGCAGGGAAAGGCATGAGCAAAGTCACGAATGGATTCAGCTCGGGGTGTGTGTGCGTGGGTGTGAGCTACAGGGAACTCAGGTTGCTGGGATGACAGTGTGAGGCCAAGGGGATGAGGTAGAAAAGCAGGCAGAGGGTCTTGCATGCTGCTGAGGGGCTTTGGACTTGATCCTGCAGGCAGTGGGGCTGGGGTTGGGAGATAGGGGTGGGGTGGGTGGGTGGCAGTGAAGAATTTCATGCTGAGGCATGGTTAGATTTGCATTTTAGCTGGATCAGCATGGCAACACCGTGGAGATGGATCTGGAGATAGACAAGAGGCAGGAGAAATAGTGAGTCTAGAACGCTGGTCTCTTCCTTCAGAGCCCAGTGTTCCGCCTACTACACCATGTTGCCTCCATGCACTCAGCTGGAAGCCAATGCCTCCAGAAAGCCTTAAGTGATTCCCTTGGTTTTCTGGGCATCTGCTATTTTTGCCTGACGGGCACCCATTCCTTTATCTTATGGTAACAACATTTCGATTTCCTTTCTGGGGAACCATTCCCATCCCAAACTCAATCTGAGCTTCCACGGGAGGCTGACCACTCCCCCAGGCTCCAGGGATTGGTACCTGACCCAGATCTAGCTAATCAATATGTTCTGTCTTCCTAGGAAAGTGACTGGGTCAGTGTTGGACATGTGACCAGGCCAGGACAATAGGACTCAGTACTACCCTAGACTTTTCAGTTATGTGAACCCCTCTTTTGGCTTCAGTTTCATCAGCTATTGGAAGGTTCCTAGCAAATATGTCCAGAAACATTTCCAAATGCTTTCTATATCTCAGGCACTGTTTTAGGATAGACCCCACATGGAGAGTCCAAGTGCCGTCGCATGGGTGTGGACAAGGATATTTGGGGACTTATATCTAATGGTCAACTGTTTTCTACTTTGGCCAATCCTGAAAGCCAGCCCTGATCTCCAGATCCAACTGACTATAGCAATATAAACTTATTAAAACATTAGCCCTACAAAACTACTGGCTTCCTTGGCAGGTAGAATAGGTGGTAAAACCTCCAAGGGTGAGGCTCAGGGGAGCTCAGTGGCTTGGTCTCCTTCTGTGGGTGGTGACCCATTTCTCTCTTCGGAATCGCAGCTCCTGGCACTGAGGGGGCCACTCAGTGATGACTGGTTGATTGAAGAGATCCCTGAATGAGCCCTGTCCTTGGTCCCTCTGCATTGCAGTTTGGGATTCTAAGGAGCAGAGTAGTTTGGAAAACCCAGTAAGGCATAAAGAAGAATAAAAACCCGGTAAGCCCGAGTCCCACTGTGCAGATCTACCTGCTGTTAAGAGTTTTTGTGTACTGACTTCTTTTCTATGCAAACATATTCATGCATACTTATAAGTGCATGAGCACATAGAGACACCCAGGGTGTTGGATGCTGCCTCTGGTGCTTTGTCCCTGGCTTTTCCCACTGCACAGTGTAGCTTCGGCATTTTCCTCATATGCATGGCATTCTTAAGCGGCTAGTTTAACCTCCAAACAGTTCCAAGATGCCCTTATCTGACTCCCACGTTTCTAAGTGTGCGCCAGCTGCCTGAAAGCAGTTTCTCTTGGCCACTCTTCCAGGGGAACATCTGCCTGCTGCCTCTTTCTCCCTCTGCTGCAGCCAAGTGATCCATCGACCCCAGAAGAAGTGTAGGGCCAGGGTCAGGGATAAACCTTGTGGACAGGAAGAGGAGGAAGCATCTTACTAACTCCAAACACGTATGCAGTGCTAGTCACAGTAACATTCGCATTATTGTTGGTGTTGATGAGGATTCAAATACAAATCTGATCTCTCCACCCACCCCCTGCTTAATAATGCTCCTTGGTTGCTCAGTGCTTTTAAGATAACTACCTACATCCTGATCAATGGAGGGGGCCGCTGGGTAGTCTGGTCTGGGGACCTCCCTGGCATCATGGCCCCATCTGACCTTGTGGTCTGGCCTTACCTCCTCATTCTTAGAAGTTAGTCTGCACTCATCATATTTGCAAACGCACGTCAGCTGATGTGATTGCTTGCTTGAATCAAATTCCATGAGGGTAGGGATACTGCCTGAGCTGTTCACTGGGTAATCCTTAGTGCCCAGGTCAGTGTTGAGCACGTAGTAAGTTCTCAATAAGTCAGTGAAGGAAGGCATAATGCTGTCATTATTGTCACCTGGGTGGGAGGACAGGAAGGAGGCACACAGAGAGGAATCCGCTTCGTGGCTGTCCCTCTCTCTCTTCTTGCCTCTCTTTCCCCGCCCCCAC
>NW_006793908.1:1379960-1391175 GCF_000442215.2 Lipotes vexillifer
TGCCACCAACTCTGTTGACTCTTCTAGCAACCCCTCTCCCGATGCAACCCCCCGGCAAGGGCTCCAAACCCCTTTATCTGGCTTCCCTCCTCTATTTCCCTGCTAGAAACGGGAGGCAGGAGGGAGAAAGGGTCAGGACCATAGCATTTTGTTTCTAAAACACACAGATGTGAATCCCTGCTCCCAACTGCCCTAAGGGCCTTGAGTCCACCAGAGCAAGCAGAGACCTCATACTAGTCAAATTAGCCAAGGTCCTGGAGGCAGAGGAGATGAAAGCTCTGCTGTGGGAACCTTGGACGTGGTACAGCCTATGCTTATGTAACTCACCAAGTCAGGAATTATAAAAGGACGGTAGTTACTGTTTTCCTGCTTTCTGCCGGGAGCTCTGGTTTTCTGCTCCTCTCCTTGGAGGGAGAGGCAGTGGCTATTACTATAATAACAACACCTCTAAATCGGGCCTCCCTTTGAGGGTAGAGAGTTTCCCATCCGCGAGCTCACAGAACGGCGCAACAAATCTGCCCACTCAGAAGAGTGTTTTTGTCCTTTGTTGCTGAATCTCAGCTTGATTTTGTGTTTCGGAAGTGTGCCCCCCACCCAGTTACTGAGAAGGACCATTATCTCCCACAGCTACCAAGCATCTGTCACGGCTTTACGTAGTCACTTCTGGGCTCAGAAACCAACGATGGGTCTTTTCTGTTGGACAGGAAGATTCCAGTTCTTCGCTGGACATCCAAGGCCCTCCTGGCCCAGGCTTCCTCTCCAGGGTCCCCTTCCGGAAGCTGACTAAACAGGAAAGTTCCACTGCGACACACATCGTACCCCAATGGCTACTTTGCTGTTTGGGTTTTAGGCAGCGCTGTTCCCCGGCCCAGAATGCTTCTCCTCGTCCTCTGCATGTCTGGGTACCATCCCCACGCTGCTTCTAGGGATCAGCCCAAGCCCTGACTTCACCACCTCAAACTAAAGCCAGTAACTCCTTCCATGCCCTCATTTACTTGGCATCTCGGCAGCATTCAACTCCTCTGACCTCTCTTGCTCCCTCTTCTTTGTGATTACCCCCCCCACCACCACCGCCTTCCTCTGTCTCCTCTGTGGATACATCTTTTTCTAGCCAGCGTTTCTCTAAGTATGGCCCTAGGCTCTCTCTTCTCATTTCTCACCTGTGTACAAGTGACTCACAGATTTGCATCCTATCCTAGATATTTCCTCCGAGCTCTAAACTCTTGCATCCAGCTCTCGGACCCTCAGCCATACCTCATCCCCAGTATGGCTGAGACAAATTCATGATTGTTCCCCTGCTCCCTGTTTCCTCTGCTGTCAGTCTTGACCTTTCCAGTGTTTCTTCTCTCAGCGAATGGCTTCACCATCCGTCCAGGCACAGAAGCCAGAGCGCTGGGGTCCCTCCTGGGCCCTCTTGTTACAGACACACTCACTGATGCTGACTGTGGACCAGACTCTGGCTTCCATTCGTGTCTGTCATATTGTCTTTGTTCTCTGTACACATGTGACCTCTCTCTCCACTAAGACTGCAAGTTACTGGAGAGTAGAGACTCTATCTCTCATACATCCTGCCAGTCCTAACTCCAGCACACTGTCGCATTCCCAGCAGGCACTCGAGTAGATGTTTACTGACCGCTTAAGTGGCCATATACCAATCTACGATGTGCAAACAAGGTAGATATTCAGAGGGTAAAAGAGGAGTGCTCTTTCATTCTTTAGTGCCGCCCAATACCAGAGGCCCGACTTGAGTAAACATAAAGGATTTTACGGTCTCTTCCTGCTTTAAAATCTGTGAATCTAGGAGAATATGTGTGTTTTTAAACCAATGGAGATCCTAATTCCAAGCTTTACTTCTAAGTTTTCAGATGCATGTATGGTAATAGAAGGGCTGGATTCAGAGCAGTAATTTTGTTCCTCATAGAGCAGTGCTGGGATAGGAAGCAAATCTTTCTTCATCTTTTCTCAAGCGTTATGGTGTAACACATTAGGTCATCTGCACGAAAAAAAGGTTGAATCCTTTCTGTCATAATGTGAAGCGTTATGTAAATGGAAAAGGCCGTAAGGGAAATGATTTATGAAACTAACCACAGGCGTAAGAAAGGGTCAGATTTATGGCATTTGGTGAGCAATCGCAGGCATTTGAGTATGAAAATCATCAGATGGACAGATATGAATTTTACACATAATCATGAGGGATTTTTTTTAAAAAGTGGGATCTTGGGACTTCCCTGGTGGCACAGTGGTTAAGAATCTCCCTGCCAACGCAGGGGCTAGGGTTTGATCCCTGGTCTGGGAAGATCCCACTTGCCCTGGAGCAACTAAGCCCATGTGCTACAACTACTGAGCCTGCGCTCTTGAGCCCACATGCCACAACTACTGAAGCCCATGCGCCCTAGAACCTGCAAACCACAACTACTGAACCCACGTTCCACAACTACTGAAGCCTGTGCACTCTAGGGCCTGCATGCTGCAACTACTGAGCCTGCGTGCTACAACTACTGAAGCCTGCATGCCTAGAGCCCATGCTCTGCAACAAGAGAAGCCACTGCAATGAGAAGCCCGTGCACCACAATGAAGAGTAGCCCCCGCTCGCCGCAACTAGAGAAAGCCTGTGCGCAACAACGAAGGCCCAACGCAGCCAAGAATAAATTAAAATAGTAATAATAATAATAATAAGTGGGATCTTGAGTGAACTAAAATGATACACTGCATTTTATAAAATTTCAGGGAATAGAGAAAGACCTTACTAGTCCAACTCCTTAGCTAATGTTTTGTTCCTTATACAATGGGTTTGCTCGGTAGTTAATCAGGCTGTTCTTGAATACCTCCAGTGATGGGGTATTCACTATCCTATCTTTGAACATATCTGATTATTAGAAAGTTTTTTGTTATGTTTGAGCCCAAGTCTTTCCATGTAGCTTTTACCGGCCTAAAATTAGTCTTCCCTTTAGAGCAATACAGAGTAAGTTTGAGGACTTGTCCACACAAAGACCACAGAGGACAGCTCCCAGATTCCTTAGAATTGTGTTTATTGGTTGTTCATTCACATTCAACAAATCTCTTTATGTGCCAGACAGGCTTTAAGAACTGTAAAGACATAATAATATCTCCAGGGCAAGGATCTGTATCTCCAATGCTTTCACAGTGTCTGGCATATACACTAGTGGATATTAATTGAATGAATGGTGGAAGCCATGACTCAACTAGAGATGCTCATGGTCTGGCGGGGGGAATGAGACATGGAAAGATGTGAAAGATAAGGAAAAGAAAACAAATTCATGGGAAAATGGGTGAATGAGATCAACAGGAAATTAAAGGAAGGGGAAAGCCAAACGGCCAATAAAAATCTGACATAATGCTCAATCTCGCTAGTAATCAGGGAAGTTAAAAGAGACAACACACCATTTCACACTCATGAGATTGGCATAATCTGAGAAGCCTGACAATACCAAGAGTTGGTGAAAATGTGGAGCAATTAGAATAATACCTTGTGTTGGATGGTTAACTGATAGATCAGTTTGGAGAGCCATTTGGCAATATTTTGTAAAATTAAAAGTTCAGAGAACTTTTGACCCAGCAATTCCACCTCTGGGTATATGCCCCAGAGAAATAATTTCATGTATGCAGAAAGAGGCATGTACTAGAAATTCACTGCAGCATTCTTACAGTAGCAAAGAATTATAAATAAACTAAATGTCTATCAATGAAGGAATGCATAAACAAATTGTACTATTTTCAACAAATGCTTTTTATACAGCAGTGAAGCTGAATGAACTAGACCATATGTATAAACATGAATCATTCTCAAAAATTATAATTAGCTAAGAAAGGAAATTGAAGAGGGCTAAGTTACAGTATTTGCACAAATTTTAAAACAGCCCAAGTGAGATTATGAGAATAACCATATATAGTGAAAATACGTGTGGGAATAATAGATCCCAAATTCAGGATAGTGGTTGGTTATGGGGTCAGGGTAAGGAAATGCAACTGAGAAGTGTACAGGAGGCTTCAATTGGATGTGATTTTTTTTTTTTTTTAGCTGAGTATTCTTGCTTGGGTGCACATTACAAACACTTTTTATAGTAATGAAACTTTTGCAGTTGTGTCTGTATCTTAGCCATAGCTGATGGGTCAGGGTGGATACCTGACTAAGCTAGACCAATCAGATTCTCTCTTTTATATATACCTGAAATGTTTCTTTTTTAAAAATAGGAAAGGAAATAATGGCAATCGTGGCAGATAGTAGTGTTTGGCTGAAATACAGCTATTGTAGATCTCATTTTTCCTTGTCACCTTCTAGCAAATACCTCCGCAGCCTCTCTTGCATTAAAGGTGACCATGAGACACAGTTCAAATAAATGAGATATAAGAAAATGTCTTCTTTGAGTTTTCTCAGAGAAAGCTTTTGCTTTCCTGATACTGTGGACAGATCAAGCTAATAGCCCTCTTTCTCCACTTTTTCCTGCTTTGAACATGGATGAGATGTCTGGAGCGCTGACAGCCATCTTGCAACCATGAGGAAAGGTCAATCACATCAACAGAGATGCTAGCCTTAACATCACGGGACCAATGACCTGACGCCAGAAACAGCCTTCTGTAGACACTTTCCTATGTAAAAATAAATGCATTTCTAACTGTTTAAGACCCTGTGGATTGGAGTTTTTTAAAGCTTTTCTAACTTATATGAAGGTATGCTGTAAAGAAGTACTGATATTATTAAATTCTGCCATATCCTGTTTCAGTTTGCCAATATCTCTTTTAGTGAGGTAACTCAAACTCAAGACTCTACTCCACAGGCATCAGATTTTTATCCAATAGAAGAAGGTTGTCATCACTCTCATTTTAACGCGTATACTTACATTATTATGATCCAAGATCATGCTTGTTTTTTTGGCAGCCTCATAAGACTCGTGATTCATCTTAAACTTACAGTCAACTCAGGTCCCAAAATCCTTGACTAGCAATTTAAGGTTTACAGAGTAGTGATCCTTACAGTAGGAGGTATAATCTATTTTACTGATAAACAGAGGCTCACAGAGGTGAAATTACTTTCCCTGAGGTCACACAAGTCACAGAATTCCTTTAACCCTTCTTTCCTCTGAGAGCATCTCTTCAGTCTGCTTGGGTTGGGTCCATATGCACCCATGCTTGCATTCTTGGTCCTAGTTGTTTGGCTCAGGGATGGATACCTGACTGAAGCTGGACTATTTACATTATTTCTGTGGAATGCTTTCAGTGTTAGAAACTGGCTCTGATTGTTTAGAATTCACTGCAATACAATATGAAGTGAGACTCAGAGACCAAATATTATTTTAGGGACATGTTAATCTTATAGAGCTGGTATGCACAGGTAATCAGAGATGGGAATGGAAAATGCCATCTGCAGAAATTGGTGTGCCTCTCTTATTCTGTGCTCACACCTTACCTGACCCAGCCCTGGTGAGCATGTCCAGCCTGGTCCAACACCACTGTGGTTTAGGCACCCCATGCCTTTATCTCTGTCTCCTGTTTTTGTCTCTCCACATTCAACCTAACATTCTTCTTCCTTCCTCACTTGAAGCAACTGTGTGCTACCACATCTCTTTCCATGGAGTAAGAAATTAACATTTTTTTTCCCTAAGTAATATACACTCATTCTGCCTCTGTATCTACCTATAGGCATATCTACAAAAAGAAAGCAATGGGAAGAAAACACTTTTAATTCCAAGGCAGGGAAAGATTTAACAAACTGACTGCAAGTTATTAGGGATTGATTACATTTTTCCTCCCGTGGTTATTAGGGATTTTAAGGCGGTTTTCACAAAAGGTAGAATTCACGCATTAGAGGGAGAGAGATTTTAGGGCCTCTCTGGCAACACAGGGACAGCACCTAGGGGTTGGCCTTCTTGGCTTGTGCATGGGATTAGCTGTGAGTATAAACCAAAAGTTTATGCAATAACTTGGGTGGATCTTGGACTTTCATTCCTGAGGAGTACAATGAACTTTTTCTCCTGAGAAAGCCTACATTTGAATGACATGTTTTAGATTACAAGAGCCCTCAAATTTCAATTTTAATTAGCTGAAACAATCTGACATTTTTTTTGGTGTAGCAGATTTGAAGAATAATGATTATTCTTTGTCTCTGAAACAGTCTTGAGGAAAAACAAAACAGTTAAGGTAATTTCCATAAAGACCCCTGCGCATGGCAGCAAACTCCACTGATAGTTAAACCCATTCAGAGAGATGGGTATGGAATTCAGCTACCATCTTTTTTCTCTGCAGGAAACATTTAAATATCTCCCATACTGCTGACTGTCACTTGGGACTAAGAAACTTTTAGAATGTAAGGGGAAGATAGAAGAGACTGTTTGGAAGCAAATAAAACAGCCTATTAGGTCAAGATGATCATGCAAGGAGTCCCTGTGGGGTTTGCATTGAGCATAGCTTTACGGAAAATACAGATTGAGGCAATTAGTCCCTTCCAATTTTAAGCAAGCAGTAGCAATGGGAAGTATGCCAAGAGGGATGATTAAGGATTAAACAACAGCATGGGCACTTGACCAGAAGTTCCAAAATTTTGTTGCCGGCACCTGATATTTCTACGTCACCACCTCCTTGATTATGAAAGGTGGGGGCCCTTCTCCTGGACCCCACCCCTTAGCCCATTTATTGCTCAAGGGAAAGTTATGGAAGAGAAGGCTTCTGTCTCCACCAACTTTTAAGAGAGAACACAGCCAAGAGAGGCAGGAAGAAGCATGCTCACTTCCAACCTTTTTGGCAAGCCTGAATGGGAGCAAAAGCCACTGCCAGTTCTATTTTTTAATACAGATTTAAAAAGGGTTGTGTCTACACATGCAAAGGGAAGTGCTCAGTGAGCTGTGTTAAACAGCACAACATTTTTTTTTTAATTAAAAAATAAAAGCCTAAATCTTTGCCTGACTATCCAGGTATTTGTTTTCCGTGTGGTAGGTAGATCTAGTGGACCCTGATGTGAGTGGCACTTTGGTACTTTGAGTTGGACAGCCGTCAAGAGAGAGGAAGATAGCAAAGGGAAAAGCAGGGGAAGGATAAATGAGGAAGTTGGGATTAACACATACATAATACTATATATAAAATTAACAACAAGGACCCACTGTATAGCACAGGGAAATATACATGATATTTTGTAATAACCTGTATATTAAAGGAAAAGAAAATACATATGTGTGTGTGTGTGTATATATATATATATATATATATATATATATATATATATACACACACACACACACAACTGAATCACTGTGCTGTACGCCTGAAACTAATGTGACATTGTAAATCAACTATACGCCAATAAAATAATTAAAATAAAAAAATAAATTCAAAAAAGAAGAGAGAGGAAGAGAATGAGAGGGAGAGAGTACACAAGTCCCAATACTCTCTCATCTAGTCTATGAATATTTCCCACAGCCTGTTCCCCAACAATATTTAAAAAGTCAATTTGTACAAAATTAATGCACAGAAATCTCTCGCACTCCTTACACTAATGATGAAAAATCTAAGAGAGAAATTAAGGAAACACTCCCATTTACCACTGCAACAAAAAGAATAAAATAACTAGGAATAAATCTACCTAAGGAGACAAAAGACCTGTATGCAGAAAACTATAAGACACTGATGACAGAAATTAAAGATGATACAAACAGATGGAGAGATATACCATGTTCTTGTATTGGAAGAATCAACATTCCAAGATTCAACGCAATCAACATTCAATGCAATCCCTATCAAACTATCAATGACATTTTTCACAGAACTGGAACAAAAAATTTCACAATTTGTATGGAAACACAAAAGACCCCGAATAGCCAAAGGAATCTTGAGAAAGAAACATGGAGTTGGAGGAATCAGGCTCCTGGACTTCAGACTCTACTACAAAGCTACAGTAATCAAGACAGTATGGTACTGGCACAAAAACAGAAATATAGATCAATGCAACAGGACAGAAAGCCCAGAGATAAACCCACACACATATGGTCACCTTATCTTTGATAAAGCAGGCAGGAATGTACAGTGGAGAAAGGACAGCCTCTTCAATAAGTGGTGCTGGGAAAACTGGACAGCTACATGTAAAAGAATGAAATTAGAACACTCCCTCATACCATACACAAAAATAAACTCAAAATGGAATAAAGACCTAAATGTAAGGCCAGACACTATAAAATTCTTAGAGGAAGACATAGGCAGAGCAGTCTATGACATAAATCACAGCAAGGTCCTTTTTGACCCACCTCCTAGAGAAATGGAAATAAACACAAAAATAAACAAATGGGACCTAATGAAACTTAAAAGCATTTGCATGGCAAAGGAAATCATAAACAAGACAAAAGGACAACCCTCAGAATGGGAGAAAATATTTGCAAACGAAGCAACTGACAAAGGATTAATCTCCAAAATATACAAGCAGCTCATGCAGTTCAATATCAAAGAAACAAACAACCCAATCCAAAAATGGGCAGAAGACCTAAATAGACATTTCTCCAAGGAAGATATACAGATTGCCAACAAACACATCAAAGGATGCTCAACATCACTAACCACTAGAGAAATGCAAATGAAAACTACAATGAGTTATCACCTCACACAGGTCAGAATGGCCATTATCAAAAAAGCTAGGAACAATAAATGCTGGAGAGGGTGTGGAGAAAAGGGAACCCTCTTGCACTGTTGGTGGGAATGTAAATTGATACAGCCACTATGGAGAACAGTATGGAGGTTCCTTAAAATACTAAAAATAGAACTACCATACCCAGCAATCCCAGTACTGGGCATATACCCTGAGAAAGCCATAATTCAAAAAGAGTCACGTACCACAATGTTCATTGTAGCTCTATTTACAATAGCCAGAATGGAAGCAACCTAAGTGTCCGTCGACAGATGAATGGATAAAGAAGATGTGGCACATATATACGATGGAATATTACTCAGCCATAAAAAGAAATGAAACTGAATTATTTGTAGTGAGGTGGATGGACCTAGAGTCTGTCATACAGAGTGAAGTAAGTCAGAAAGAGAAAAACAAATACCGTATGCTAATGCATATATATGGAATCTAAGAAAAAAATGGTTCTGATGAACCTAGGGGCAGGACAGGAATAAAGACGCAGACATAGAGAATGGACTTGAGGACACAGGGAGGGGGACGACTAAGCTGGGATGAAGTGAGAGAGTGGCATGGACATATATACACTACCAAATGTAAAAAAGATAGCTAGTGGGAAGCAACCGCATAGCACAGGGAGATCAGCTCGGGGCTTTGTGTCCACCTAGAGGGGTGAGATAGGGAGGGTGGGAGGGAGGGAGACACAAGAGGGAGGAGATATAGGGATATATGTATATATATGTATATGTATAGCTGATTCACTTTGTTATACAGCAGAAACTAACACACCATTGTAAAGCAGTTAACCTCCAATAAATATGTTAAAAAAAAGAACACATATATATTCAGAGCCGTCCTGATGGATATCCTTACGATTTCATTTCTATGAAGAGGAAAGCTGGGAACAGAGAAGCATGTGACACCAGAGATCTGTTAAATCTTTTAGTCCAGAAATCAACAGAATCACAGGACTACGTATATTTCTTAGACTGGGAATTAAATGGCACTGATTAAGGAAGTTGTAATGACTATAAAAAATTAACCTTCCATCTGAGGAAACCAAAACAGGGGGGGTGGAGCTAGTTACATAACATGAACTTGGCTGGGAACAACGGACTGTCAGGCCAGACAATCTGGGGAAATTCTTTCCGATCAAGTAAAGTATGATATTCCAGAAGGGGTAGGTCGGGTTCCTAAAGGGTGAGACTGGTTGTTCCAGGTTAAGTCCTTTACATGCATCATCTCATTTAATTCTCACAGAAGCTGACCGAGGCAAATGGGATTATTGTCCCTGTGTGGCCAAGGAGGAAACTGAGGCACAAAGAGGTGATGTGACTTGCCCAGGAGTCTGTGCTCTTACCCATCACAGTTAGCCTGGAGAGGAGGTACAAGTTTGTCCCCTAGAGAGCACGGTGAAGATGACATAGATGGGGGTTTATCCAGGTGGGTAACATTGGGCCACATACCTTATAGCTGCAATCCTCTGTGTTCTCATCTGTAAAATGGGCATAGGCATGGTATCTAACTTATAGGTAGAGCAGTACATAAGGTAATTCATACAGAACACTGAGCACAGTGGCTGGTACGTGGTTAGCACTTGAGAAATACATTAAGAACCGTAATATACAGATTTCTTCTACTTTTTTTTTTTTTTTTTTACTGGTATCAAAAATCACAATGATTAAGATTAGGCTCTTTATATATAGATTTTAACTATTTTATATTGTAATGAGTATCGAAGTGTCTCTTGCCCAGGAAGTAGAATAAATATAGCGTAGACCATATGTCACTAGTTCTAATGAAGCCAAGACGACAGTTATGGATTTACTATTTTTACCAGCAACTTGCTGGACTCCATGTGGCTTCAGAATTGTCCTCTGTGGGACTCAACTGTGCCATCCACAGAATAAGGTTCCAACTACAATTTCTAAATTCTTAAGAAAATGAAGAAAATTCTAAAAATAATCCCCCTGCACACAGAATAAACCCTTGCCTGGCTCTCACTGTTGGAAGAGTTTGTCCTAGGGGTAGAAAGTCTGAGTTACAGATTTTTTTTTAAAGAGAAATAGTGTTGCATCATAATATGATGATAATAGTGACTGTTTATGAGCCTTATGACTCGGCCTGGGCCATGTACCTGACACACATCAGCTTATTTAGTCCTCTCAACAGTTCTGTGAGGTCAGTAGTGGTATTTGTTCCTTCTTAATTAATAAAGAAGTTGAGGATCTCAGAGAGAAGATATATCAGCTTCTCTGTTATCCCATTTCCCCCAAACCTTGTCATAACAGATATATGTGTTATGAAGTCCCTGTAAATAGCTGGAATGAAACAGCCAAAAGAGTCCTGTAATGGGTTATCTAAAAATTGTTTTACATATAGTTATAGTTTTTATTGTATGGCATGATGACCTGTGGCAAGTAGTTTCCTGGCTTAGTTCAAATCACAGACTTTCTCAGTTATGTGCTATCATGAGCTTCAGCTACATAGGCTTGTGCTGCTTTTGAAATCCTGAAGCAAAAAGGACAGGGAGGGCTTCCCTGGTGGCGCAGTGCTTGAGAGTCCGCCTGCCGGTGCAGGAGACGCGGGTTCGCG
>NW_006793908.1:1391306-1415659 GCF_000442215.2 Lipotes vexillifer
GAGCCTGTGCTCCGCAATGGGAGAGGCCGCAGCAGTGAGAGGCCCGCATACCGCAAAAAAAAAAAAAAAAAAAAAAAAAAAAAAGGACAGGGAAACAGACTAGCTGTGACTCTCTGTGCCCCTAACCCAGCTAGGTACCCTCCTGTGTGTAGTTGGCCCAGGGCCATTGTCCCCTCCCACAACCTCAGGAAGACCCCTTCAGGAAGGTCCCCTTGCCCCCCTGGTGTTCGTGCCGGCAAGACCGTTCAGCCTCCTGCTTGTAGGCAGCGGGGGATGATGACGAAAACGGCTGTCCTTTAAGTTGTTCAAAGAGAAAGCACTTGGGGAAAGATTAACCTGGAACTAAGAACCTTTAGTGTGATTCCCAAGCCAAGGTCAAGTTTCAGAGAAGCACACTTGGAGGGTGCCTCCGAGCCACAGTCTTAGGACAGGCCTGCTGCAAATAGGAAACAGATCGGGGGGAAGTCCAGGCTCCCCATGGAAGTCTCCTTGATGGACCCGCCTTCAGCCCGAGAGGATCAGGCTGCGGAGGGCGTGCCAGCTTCACCATGGCCAAAGGCAGCTCCAGAGGGCCACGCCATCTACTCTGGCCTTAAATGGCTTCCATTATGCACAATTACGCACATGATTTTCAGTTTCCTCGCTTACATTTCCTCGAGCACTTCCCACGCTTGCTGCCCCCTCTGTGAGGAAATGTCTTTCCTCAGCTCCTCCTATTGCAGGTCTCGCCTTCTCAGAGCTCTTCCCTGACCATCTTCCCTGTAAGGTCTTTCCTGCTGTCCTCCCTTCACCCTGTTTGCTCCCTTCATGGCACGTGGCGTTGAGTCTAATTCCAAATCTTTTTATTTGTTCGTCTGTTCAGTGTCTGTTTCTGCCATCAGTCTGTAAGTCCCAGAAGGGCATGTCTGACTGCTCAGCGTTGATTCCAGTGCTGAGTGCAGAGCTGGGGACAGAGTGTGTGTTCAATAAATGTTTGCCAAATAAATAGAGGGAGGAGTGAAGCTCCCAAACACCCACAACATAATTGGAAGAAAATTTCAATACAGCCATGGAGTAAGGAATTATTAAGGGCCTTTGGAAAGAGCTTATTCAATTTTTCAAACATCCTCCGAGAAGCATCCCAGGAGGAAAAGACACATAAGTTTGTTTGTGGTATTTTCTGAAACTGTCTTAATGACAGACCTATCTGACATCCAAAACCTGTGGGAATGTTGCCCCTTTCCGAGTCCTTCTCTTGCCAGTCTCATTTCCAACACATTTATCATGATAAAAGTTCTAGAAAATACCAGGAGAGTTAGGTTTTCCATTATCCTGGGATTACATTCATGGATTTGAAGGGCTGTCATGCCAATGTTGTCATATTGGCCACTTTACTACTCCTCAGCACGAAAAAATGAATATGATATCTGGATATTTATAAACAATTTTAGTAAAGATGTGGGAGGAGAGGGTGTAAATGCTATTGGCCAGACTGAAGTTTATATTAGAACAGAAAATTTCATTTATTTAGATATCCCTAGGCCCCATGACCGTGGTCTAAGATTGGGAGTATCTGAATCACAAACCTGGCTCTAGATTGAGACAGTGATGCTTGTGACTGTCACCGGCTGGGGCTGGACCTGGGCCTGCTGGAGCCTCATAAGTGGCTGCACTGACCTGCTGGTTGAGGCACTTACCCCCAGCTTCAGGGCCATTATTAGGGCTGCAGAATTAATTTGAGCACCAAGCAGATCTACTCCTTGGAATACGGGCCATGCATTCAGATGGAGAGGAAATGTCAAATCACACTGGCGAGGGAGGAAGGGAATATCCTCTTTCATTCCTAGTATTTATATAGGGGAGGCCCACGTAGGATTCATTCATTCATTCATTGATTCACTCCCTCACTCATCCCGACTCAAAATTCTATTATGTAGCAACTAAGTACAATGCAGCAGTTCTCACTTTGCACAGTAGCGCAGGACCATAAAAATTACCCTGCAAACTGAAACTTGCAAAGTGATCATCGATCGTAATCAAGGGAAGAAGTATGATTTTTCCATGACCTTTAAAAACTCTCTTATTGCTGGTTATAAATGTACAGGGAAATGAAAAAAATAGTAAGACCGTTATTTACTTAGTACTCCGTAATTTAAAACATTAGAAACATTGAGAATTAGTATCAAAAACGTAGCCAGAGTCATTTGGACAGGGCTTCCCTTCTCTTTTCAGCATATAACAACACGGAACAAACGTACTTTCTATGTCTTGGGAAACGATCATACTCCTTTTTAAATTTGGATCAGCTTCTAACATTTTACCCTTTGCTCTTTCTACGTCAATGTGAAGTGTCTCGGAGAGTTCCTTCAATGTGAAATGGTTTGCCAGCATCCCTTCTTCTGGGACATCAATCATCCTTTTTGTCATGACCACTTTGCTCATTTATGTCAATAAATTTGCCTTCACCAAGCTCCTCTGGCTGCATATCTAGACCATGTCCAATGGGAAAGATGTCAACATTCCATGGTCAGCTCTTTGCTCTATAACTCCATGTACATTTGATTTAAGTTTGACTTCCAAGGTAATCACTCTTCATTTCTTTGCTGCACTTCAATCTTTCCTGGCTAATTCCCTCTTTCGATTATCCATATTTATAAAATGTCACATGCGTTTATCACTGGGAGACAAGGAGGCAACACAACTACTACCTTTGCTGCCTTTGTGTGAAATGAATAACAAAAGTGCAGTGACCACTCACCAAAAGAATTTCGAAAAAGTGACATAACGTGTTAGTGATCACGATGTGAATCTGTCCTTCACGAAGTGATTTGTGGACTGAAAAGCCAGCGGTGAAGTTTGTACAATTACTCACAGTTCATATACCGTGGTAACTGAAGTCTGAACTGCGTTGTTGGAGGACTGATGTTATATAACTAAGTCGCGGTAACTGAAGTTCATGCATACCAGAACTACAGAAAACGAGGACTGCTCACACATAATAGGGGTAACTAGAGAATGTCATGGCAGGTGCGTAATAGAGATCCCCAGCCTGTGGAGGCAGAGGTTTCTTGGAGAAGGTGACATACAAGCTGAGACTTGATAAATGAATAGAAATTAATCTGATAAAGGAGGAGAGTAGGGAAGATTGTTCCAGGCAGAGATTAGAGTAGGTATAAAGCCCCAAATGTAACAAAGTGCATGGGGCTTGGGGTGGCAGCTATGATTGTTGCAGGCTGATTGTGGATGATAATCCCATTCCATTATCTTGACTGCAAGCTGTTGTTCCTGGTTACCAGGCAGCACTGGCTGCTGTGATTGGGAATCTGGAATGCTCTGTTTTGGGACAGTCACCTGAAGAAAGTGTTAAAGGGCAGTCTACTGCTTCCCCCAGACCAAGAGGCCCACCTCTGACAGCTAGGAAAGTCACCAGGAAAATGGAACCAAATCAAACAAAGTGCCCTTAAAGCGTGGTTTGTTTACGTGATCCAGGAAACATTAACGATTCAGATACAAATGCCCCAAGTATGGGATGGTACAGAGCAGAGAAAATCCCTCTCACAAGTCACAATTCAAAGGTTCAAATCTTTAAATGATAAACTGTATTTCTAGTCAAGCTAAATACAGAGTACAGTATCTTAATCTATTTTTGCTAAAATCTGAATGGTTTCAGCCCAGGCAAAGCACTGAAAATAATCTCATGTAGTTTCCACCACATCCTTATGAATTAGCTATTATTGTTCCCATTTTACAGATGAGGAAACTGAGGTTAAGTGACCATGGGGTCACAGAGCTGGGATTCAAATGTAGGACTTACCCTAAAGCCTGTTCCTTTAGCTAATACAACACCAGTATATTTAATTGCAATAAATGTAAACAAACACAAATGCCAAATTGAGTTACTATTCGGTATAAGATAAATAGACCAAGATAAATGCTAGTTGAAGAATAGGGCAAGAATGTTCCATCCTCATAGAAACATTGAGACACAGAGAATGCTCAAGAGCAGCAGTTTTAAGAAAAGTTTGGTGCAACTGTGTGGAGTCCCAAGCATGAGAAATGCATGCAAGATTCTATTAGGAAAACAAAACAATGAGATTATCTCAATTATTGAGTTAACCATGAGATTTCACCATCTACATTCTAGCCATGAGTAAGACGTTTGTTTGAATTAGATAAGAAGATATAATGTCATTTGAAGGAGGCCCAGTAAAATTAATAACAGAGATAAATGAAACTGACAATGATCTCACAGTTTATAAATCTAAACATGGGACCAAGGTTAGACACGGGGACCCTAGCAGTTGATGAATGAGCTTGAATGCTGCTTTTTACACCACCAACGGGAGACCGGACATGATTTTTTATGTTCCTTTCTTCTAACCAAGGAGATTAAGAAAGAATAAATTCAATTCCCTTTAAACCAAAGCACAGGAGGAAGAAACAACCTTGAACCTTTCCTCCTCAAACAGCAACTCTGTTGGTAATTTAATCACTAACTGAGTTGCGTAACTTGCCTATGACAAATGGTAAAACACCTTTCAATGTGGAAATGTGCCAGAGCCATTCTTTTGTAGGAAGGGGAGGGAAAGCCTTAGCTGGCGTACATACATTTTCTGTCTCCCTGTCTTTTGCACCCTGCCTTAATTGCTGAAATTGCTTCTGTATTAGGAGAGAATATGGGAACAAGTCTGGATCTAGCAAGAGAGTAAAGTAACTGAAGCGTTTACGATACTCTGCTTCCCTCCCCACCCTTCCCTTCCAGTTTTGTACTTGTCGGCATGTAGCCCCATACCAGGTTCTGTCGAGTTGAAATGGCAGCACTGTGGAGAACAGTATGGATATTCCTTAAGAAACTAAAAATAGAGCTACCATATGATCTTGCAATTCCACTCCTGGGCATATGTCCAGAGAAAACCATAATTCAAAAGGTGCATGCACTCCTATGTTCATAGCAGCACTGTTCATAACAGCCAAGACATGGAAGCAACCTAAGTATCTATCGACAGATGAATGGATAAAGAAGATGTGGTACATATATGCAATGGAATATTACTCAGCCATAAAAAAGAACGAAATAATGCCATTTGCAGCAACATGGATGGACCTAGAGATTATCATACTAAGTGAAGTAAGTCAGAAAGAGAAAGACAAATATTATATGCTATCACTTATATGTGGAATCTAAAAAAATGATACAAATGAACTTATTTACAAAACAGAAACAGACTCGCAAACATAGAAAACAAACTTATGATTACCCAAGGGAAACAGGGGGGTAGGGAAAAATTAGGAGTTTGGGATTAACATATACACACTACTATATATAAAATAGATAACTAACAAGGACCTACTGTATAGCACAGGGAACTCTACTCAATGTTTTGTAATACGCTATAAGGGAAAAGAATCTGAAAAAGAATATATATATATAGCTGAATCATTTTGCTGTATACCTGAACTAACACAACACTGTAAATCAACTATATTTCAACTAAAAAAAAAAAAAAAAGTTGAAATGGCAGCACGGAATGAATGGGAGGTCCTGCATGGTCTGGCTTCTTCCTCATCGTCCAGCCTTATCTCATGCTTCTTTCTCCCTTGCTTGCTCCAACGTTAGTTTCAGACATGGACATTTGGAATACAACTAATCTGGGCTGTTCTTCCCTTTCCTAATAGCTAAATCTTTTCATTCTTCAGTCTTGGCTTAAGTTTCATTTTCTCTTGGAAGCTTTCCTAGGTCATCTGAATTATATTTGGTCCCTGTGTCACAAACTTCCATAGGCCCCTGTGCTTCCTAGCACGACACCTGCTTCTTCTATCTTGTCTGCTAGATGAGAGGGTCTGTGACAGCAGGTGCAGCGTCTACCTTGTCACCACGTACTCTAGTACCCAGAACCATGCCTGACATGGTACCTGCCCTCAGTCAATGTTTGCAGAATGAATGATTGCCTTCTTCACTTTTCTTTTTGGAAAAGGTATTATAAAATATTTAAGATATACACAGATGTGTAAAGAAAAACATCACAACCCCCAGGTATCCATTACATATACAAGTTTACATCCCTGCTTACCACTCCATGATCACATTCTGCTCTTAGAGGCAGCTAGTAGTCTCAATTTGGTTACTATTTCCACACATTTCTTAATACTTTCACTACACACATATGCAAACTTATAGTATTATTCTGTGTTTTTATAGTTTATATGTGTTATAGGTATCCTTCTGCAACTGGCATCTTTTGGTTTTTGTGATTCACTCACGCTGTTGAATTTAGCTAGTTGCTATTTATTTCACGGCTGTGTAGTATTCCATTGTATGACTACCTCACTATTCATCTGTTTTCTTGTTGATGGATTATTTTCTAAATTTTTCCTTTAACACATTGCCATGAGTATCCTTACTTGCAATGTTTTTCTTTGTTCGGAGAGCGCTGTGATATCCAATATACTGGATCTTTTCATTATTTGCCCATTCAAACTGACATGGACTGGGTCTCTGAAAGCTAAATGAGAGACAGATTAACTGGACAACCCAATTAATGTTTGTGTGAAAGTGTGTATCAGCGGATTTTATGAGAAGCTGTGTGGAATAATGATAACTGTAGAGCGCTGATTTGGGAGTTAAACATGGGAGGGTTCCAGTGCCCACTCAACTGCTTAGCCATTGTGCCACATCCAAATACAAAGCCTCAGTTTTCATTCTGTAAAACTGGAATAATAGTCTCCTATCTGCCTACCTCACAAAATGATCAGATGAAATAATGCTGCTGGAAAGATTTTGAAACCTGATGCATTATACAACATTGGAACACCAACAACCAAATTTTATTACCCAAGTGTAATATGACAGAAGAGTTGTAATAAAATAACAAGACCACAAGAATATTAATAATTTATCATCACCTATATTTAAATTTGTTATTATCTATAACTTATTACCTCCTATCTCTATTTCACTGGGGTGTTCTAGAGATAATACCTTACCCCCAAAGGGCAGACTTGGGGAAAATCAGGCTCTTGAGAGAAATATGTTTAGGTCAATGGGTTTCCATTGCCCATTGGGTTTCCACTGCCCACTGCCCATAAAATCCTACCGGGAAGGTTACTGAAATGAGTCAAATTGGTTCCAGAAAGGTATTTACCGCAAAGGTTATTTCTTCACGCTTAGATATACGTTGAGTTACGAGACTTGTAATGGTTATAGGAACGGTTTTAGAGCTTGAAAGACTTGGGTTCAAACCTTGTTCTACTCTCCTTCTCTTTACTGAGGATAATAAGATAATCATGTAGGACTGTTGGGAGGATTAAACGAGCTAATGTACGTAACGCAGCATACTCATCCCCTTCAGGACGTGGCTGAAAACCAGCCTTAGTTGAAATTTCCCAACGGGTGAGGCAAGGTTGTTGGGCTTTTGTTCATCCCACGTGATCTCAGTTACCTCAGTTTAACTCCTATTTATTTGTTCTTTTTTTACGAACTTATTTCTCACAGTTCTGGAGGCTGGGAAGTCTATGATCCAGGTGCTGAGTGATCTGGTTTCTGGTGAGGGACCTCTTCCTGGCTTGTAGATGAACAACTTCTTACTGCCTCCCCAGGTTTGGAGAGAGAGATCTCATCTCTCTCACATCTCTTATTTTTTTATTTTCATTTATTTATTTTTTTGCCGCTCTGCATGGCATGTGGGATCTTAATTCCCCAACCGGGGGGATTGAACCCACGTACCCTGAAGTGGAAGCATGAAGTCTTAACCACTGGGCCGCCAGGGAAGTCCCCCCTTCCCTTTTTTTTTTTTTTTTTCCTTGCGTTATGCGGGCCTCTCACTGTTGTGGCCTCTCCCATTTGGGGAGCACAGGCTCCGGACGCGCAGGCTCAATGGCCATGGCTCACGGGCCCAGCCGCTCCGCGGCATGTGGGATCTTCCCGAAACGGGGCACGAACCCGCGTCTCCTGCATCGGCAGGCGGACTCTCAAGCACTGCGCCACCAGGGAAGCCCCCCCCCCTTCACTTTTTAAAAGTGTTGGTCAGGCCATTCTGTCAGGACCTTCAGCTGTCATATGTCTAACTGCCACTTCTGAATATATGACCAAGGCAGCTACAATGTGTTCAGCGCACAAAGAGTGTTGCCACCACTACAGCTTTAGATGTGCCAGGGGCTTCTGACTGGAAATCTTGACCTCTGGTTTGGAAACTGAGAAAGAGCGGGCTGGCTAATTTGTCTGATTCATTAGCAAGGAATCAAAGAGAGGGCTCCAAATGGGTCAATAAAATCCAATTTTAACCATGCTCTCTTGGTCTCTTGTCAATGCTGGGGGCAGATAAGGTTAAAACCCAGTGTCACAACTCTGGGTTTCTGCAGAATTTTTGCTCTCCATATTCTGCTGTACCAGAATCCTGTTTTATTCTTACAGTGATAATGGGTCAAAGAATAGATTTACTTTGTGCATTTGCTCACTGATATCTGGGTTCCTGGGAACTGGCTTGCTTTGCAAAGCACACATTTTTCTCTATAAACATATCCCCTGTAAAGGTCTTTCCACGACTAGGAAGGAGGTAAAAGAGCTGGGAGGAGGGACAACAGAACAATGTCCTTTCTGTTCTAGTAATCTGGGGAGGCTTCCTGGAGGGCATATGCCTGGAAAAGATGGGTGGAGGTGAACAGACGGAATTTTGCTGTCGTAGATTTCTTTTGTTGCTCTATATTCTCTCCTTGTTTACTCAAAGAGGTTTATTAAGCTCCTGCTACCAGGCAACATAGTCTAGTGGCTTGGGTGCTAGAGTCTTGGGTTTAAATCCCAGTTCTGCCACTTACCAGTCGTGTGACCTTGGGCAAGTTGTTTAATCTCTCTGTATCTCAATGTCCTCATCCGTAACATAGGGATAATAATAGTACCTATCTCATAGGGTTGTTGTCGGTAAATTAATTATTTATATCTCTATCTCTCTATCTCTATATATTTAAAGAATGGCTGGGCCATTGTAAAAGTTCAATAATTATTAGCTGTTATTATCACTCTCTGCTAGGGACTGTAATTGGTACTAAAGATAGTAGTCTTGTGAATCTTAAAGACAGAGCTTTTCTGATAGGTTATCAGTCCTTCAGGGTTAAGAAAGGGCTTAAAACAAAACAAAGCAATACAAAACAAAAGCGCTGAGGTTATAATCTTCTTGGCCATGACAAATAACTTAAACTTGGTGGGCTGATGCCTAGAACTGGTTTGGGAGGCAGACACCAAACTATGTTCAATGGTAAAGAAAATAAATGTTATTATATATCTGCTAAATAAGCCATCCTTTCCAAATGGAAAACATCACTGTCATTTGTTTGCCATTGAGTTTGGCCAATGTCACTGGAGAGCACAAATGGAAAGTAATATAAAAGTATACACATAATGTACTGTTCTAAATTCAGAGTGCATTTCTCTTACATGGCTGTTCTCTGAAATTTTCAGAGAGATGATGCATAGAATGAGGTGGTTATTAAGCTTAAAAATGAACAACAGTAAAACAGAGGAGAGATTCCCAAGGCCTGAGAGAGTTGAAGGGAAACCATTAAATATTATAGGTAATAGGAATGAAGGGGGATTATAAGAAAATGTGTTTGCCCTCTTACTTTATGAGAAGACGAAACCCACTGCAGTTTGGAGTTCACAGATAAAAATCTTTAAAGAAACAAGATGGGAACAAAGACACAGACCTACTACAGAATGGACTTGAGGACATGGGGAGGGGGAAGGGTAAGCTGGGACGAAGTGAGAGAGAGGCATGGACATATATACACTACCAAACGTAAGGTAGATAGCTAGTGGGAAGCAGCAGCATAGCACAGGGAGATCAGCTCGGTGCTATGTGACTATGTGACCGCCTAGAGGGGTGGGATAGGGAGGGTGGGAGGGAGGGAGACTCAAGAGGGAAGAGATATGGGGACATATGTATATGTATAACTGATTCACTTTGTTATAAAGCAGAAACTAACACACCATTGTAAAGCAATTATACTCCAATAAAGATGTTTTAAAAAAAAAGAGAGAAAAGAAACAAACAAACAAAAAGATCATAGATGGAAAACTTACATGTTTGCTCAATAGCCCATTGTTCAACAATGTTCCTAAGAAAATGACTTTTGTGTAACCTAAATTCCTCACGCTGCAGCCAACGTCTGCCTAAAAGATGCTGCTGCAACAATAGAAAAAAACCCACATAGCTAGAATTCTTAGGGAATGGGTTGGTTTTATTGTTGCTGTTTTAGTTGTTCTGCTTAGCTTGGACTAAGAAGAAAATTTATTTCAATCTTTCTATTCACAGACTTTTTGCGCTTGGGGGGAGGCTTAGAAAACATTAGAGAGAAAATATTTTAATTTTCTTTGAATAATTCAGGACTCTCTAGGGTTTCAGGGCTCAGTAGGAGGAAGATGATTATGACTGGGCAGGACAGCAGATGTAGAAAGTTTAGAAGACCTGACCTAATTTTCATTTCTTCCACCTCAGTCTTAGAAGTGGCGTTTCCTTATGGGAGACGGAGGGGTGGAAAGACACTCAATATCAGAGCTTTTTCTCATGAGTCAAGGGTGAAAAATTAAAAAAAAAAGAAAAAAGCAGTTCTACCCTCCTACACTGGTGGTGGGAATGTAAGTTGGTACAGCCACTAAGGAAAACAGTATGGAGGTACCTCAGAAAACTAAAAATAGAATTACTGTATAAACCAGCAATCCCACTCCTGGGCATATATCCAGACAAAACTCTAATCCAAAAAGATACATGCAACCCAATGTTCACAGCAGCACTATTCACGGTAGCCAAGACATGGAAACAACCTAAGTCTCCATTGACAGAAGAATGGACAAAGAAGATGCAGTACATATACACAATGGAGTACTACTCAGCCATAAAAAAATGAAATAGTGCCATCTGCAGCAACATGGATGGACCTAGAGATTATCATATTAAGTAAAGTGAGTCAGAAAGAGACAGACTACTACCATATGATATCACTTACATGTGGAATCTAAAATATGACACAAATGAACCTATCTACAAACAGAAACAGACTCACAGACAGAGAGAATGGATTTGTGGTTACCAGTGGGAGGGGGTTGTGGGAGGGATGGAGTGGGAGGTTGGGGGTAGCAGATGTAAGCTATTATATATGGAATAGATAAACAACAAGGTCCTACTGTATAGCACAGGGAAGCATATTCAGTATCCTGTGATAAACCATAATGGAAAAGAATATTAAAAAAAGAGTGAATCACTTTGCTGTACAGCAGAAATTAACACAACACTGTAAATCAACCACACTTCAAAGAAAGCAGTTCTAGTAAATTTGAGGATTGTGACAGTACTTCTAGTTCTTATAAGTTTTTAAAAACACCTTTATGGAAGTATAGTTTACATACCATAAAATTCACCCATTTAGAATGTACAACTCAATGGTTTTTAGTATAAGATGTTATGAAAAAACCCTAACGAACTTTTTGGCCAACCCAAATTATTTAGAGTTCTGCAACTGCCACCACAATCTTAGAACATTTTCATTACCCCAGAAGGAAACCCCATACCTATTAGCAGCCACTCCCCATCCCTGTCCCAACCTCGGGCAGCCACTAATCTACTTTCTACCTCTGTGAATTTGCCTACTCTGGAAAGTTCACATAAATGGAATCAACAAAATACTAGCAAACAGAATCCAACAACACATTAAAAGGATCATACACCATGATCAAGTGGGATTTATCCCAGAGATGCAAGGATTCCTCAATATATGCAAATCAATCAATGTTTACACCATATTAACAAACTGAAGGATAAAAACCATATGATCATCTCAATAGATGCAGAAAAAGCTTCTGACAAAATTCAACACCCATTTATGATAAAAACTCTCCAGAAAGTAGGAATAGAGGGAACCTACCTCAACATAATAAAGGTCATATATGACAAACCCACAGTTTGCTGTGGTTTCATCATTCTCAATGGTGAAAAACTGAAAGCATTTCCTCTAAGATCAGGAACAAGACAAGGATGTCCACTCTTGTCACTATTACTCAACATAGTTTTGGAAGTCCTAGCCACAGCAATAAGAGAAGCAAAATAAATAAAAGGAGTCCAAACTGGTAAAAAAGAAGTAAAATTGTCACCGTTTGCAGATGATATGATACTCCACATAGAAAATCCTAAAGATGCCACCAGAAAACTACTAGAGCTAATCAGTGAATTTGGTAAAGTTGCAGGATACAAAATAAATTGCACAGAAATCTCTTGCATTCCTATATACTAACAATGAAAGAGCAGAAAGAGAAATTAAGGAAACAATCCCATTCACCACTGCAACAATAAGAATGAAATACCTAGGAATAAATCTACCTAAGGAGATAAAAGACCTGTATGCAGAAAACTATAAGACACTGATGAAAGAAATCAAAGATGACACAAACAGGTGGAGAGATATACCCTGTCCTTAGATTGGAAGAATCAATACTGTGAAAATGGCTATACTACCCAAAGCAATCTACAGATTCAATGCAATCCCTATCACATTACCAATGGCATTTTTTTACGGAACTAGAACAAAAAATCTTAAAATTTGTATGGAGACACAAAAGACCCTGAATAGCCAAAGCAATCTTGAGGGGAAAAAAAGGAGCTGGAGGAATCAGACTCCCTGACTTCAGTCTATACTACAAAGCTACAGTAAGCAAGACAATATGGTACTGGCACAAAAACAGAAATATAGACCAATGGAACAAGATAGAAAGCCCAGAGATAAACCCACGCACATATGGTCATCTTATCTTTGATAAAGGAGGCAGGAATGTACAGTGGAGAAAGGACAGCCTCTTCAATAAGTGGTGCTGGGAAAACTGGAAAGCTACATGTAAAAGAATGAAATTAGAACACTCCCTCACACCATACACAAAAATAAACTCAAAATGGATTAAAGACCTAAATGTAACACTTGACTATAAAACTCTCAGAGGAAAACATAGGCAGGACACTCTATGACATAAATCACAGCAAGATCTTTTTTGACCCATCTCCTAGAGAAATGGAAATAAAAACAAAAATAAACAAATGGGACCTAATGAAACTTAAAAGCTTTGGCACAGCAAAGGAAACCATAAAGAAGACAAAAAGACAGCCCTCAGAATGGGAGAAAATATTTGCAAATGAATCAATGGACAAAGGATTAATCTCCAAAATATATAAACAGCTCATACAGCTCAATATGAAAAAAAAACCCAAAACAACCCAATCAAAATATGGGTAGAAGACCTAAATAGACATTTCTCCAAAAAAGACATACAGATGGTCAAGAGGCACATGAAACATCACTAATTACTAGAGAAATGCAAATGTAAACTACAATGAGGTATCACCTCACACTGGTTAGAATGGGCATCATCAGAAAACCTACAAACAACAAATGATGAAGAGGGTGTGGAGAAAAGGGAACCCTCCTGCACTGTTGGTGGGAACGTAAATTGATACGGCCACTATGGAAAACAGTATGGATGTTCCTTAAAAAAGTAAAAATAGAACTACCATATGACCCAGCAATCCCACTACTGGGCATATACCCTGAGAAAACCATAATTCAAAGAGACACATGCACCCCAATGTTCATTGCAGCACTATTTACAATAGCCAGGTCACGGAAGCAACCTAAATGCCCATCTTCAGACAAATGGGTAAAGAAGATGTGGTACATATATACAATGGAATATTACTCAGCCATAAAAAGGAACAAAACTGGGTCATTAGTAGAGACATGGATGGACCTAGAGAGTGTCATACAGAGTGAAGTAAGTCAGAACCAAGGGGGGAAAGTGGGGGTGGGGGCGGGGTGGTGGTGGTGGGATGAACTGGGAGATTGGGATTGACATATATACACTAATATGTATAAAACAGATAACTAATAAGAACCTGTTGTATAAAAATTAAATTAAATTAAAACATAATAATTCTTCTATGAATATCTGTGTGCAAGTTTTTATGTAGACATATGTTTTCATTTCTCTTCATTACAGTTGAATTGCTGAGTCACATGGTAGCCCTAGGCTTACCATTTTAAGGAACTGCCAAATTGTTTTCCAAAGTGGCTGCACCATTTTATATTCCCACCAGCAATGTACGTTCCAATGTCCACATCTTTGCCCAACATCTGTTATGTCTTTTTTATTATGGCCATCCTTATGAATATGAAGTGGGATCTCACCGAGGTTTTGTTTTTCTAGTCCCTAGTGACTAATGATGTTGAGCATCTTTTCATGTGCTTTTGGCCATTTGTATATCTTCTTTGGAGAAATGTCTATTTCAATCCTTTGCCCATTTTAAAATTGGGCTATTTGATTTTTAATCATTGAGTTGTAAAAGTTCTTTATATATTCTGGATACAAGTCCCTTGTCAGATATATATGATTTGCAAACATTGTCTTCTATTCTCAGGGCTGTTTTTCCAATTTCTTGAGAGAGTCCTTTGAGGCATCGCCATTTTAAATTTTGATGAAATTCAATTTGTGTTTTTTTTGGTTGCTTGTGCTTTAGGTGCCATATATAAGAAACTGCTGCTTATTCTAATGTCAAAAAGATTTATATTTATGTTTTATTCTAAAAGTTTCATGGTTTTAGCTCTTACATTTAAATCTATGATCCATTTTGAGTTAATTTTGTGTATAAGGTAAAGGAGGGGTCTGACTTTATTCTTTTGCATGTGGATATCCAGTTTTCCCACCACCATTAGTTGAAAAGACTATTCTTTCCTCATTAGTTCATATATAGTTGACCCTTGAACAATGCGGGGGGCGGTTAGGGGCACCGACCCTCTGCTCAGTCGAAAATTCTCATATAACTTTACAGTCAACTCTCTGTATCCATAGTACCGCATCTGCAGATTCAACCAACCACAGATCATGTAGTACTGTAGTATCTATTTACTGTAAAAAATCTGCATGTAGGTGGACCTGCACAGTTCAAACCCATGTTGCTCAAGGGTCCGTTGTACTTTAAAATTTTATAGCTAAATATTAGAAAAATCAGCTATAAAACATACATGTGTGTGATATGAAAAATTGATTTTATGGATTTTTTTCCTCCCTAGCACAATTGTTTGACTTTGGAGCAAACAGTTTTCATGCACTTGTCCATTTATTTCATTCATTTATCAGTGATGTGCTGAATGTGTATTTGGCAACAGTGGGCACACAGTGGAGAATGTGACAGTGGGTGGATTTAACTTGAGGCTATTCCCTCTCTTGGTAGAGAAAACGACACATGAAGGTATAAGAGAAGGGATGAGGATAGTACATTCTTGCATCTTCTGTCCTCTTCCCCTCCAACACACCACTATTTCTTAATATGTCAGGGTCTTCAACTATACTGTTCCCCTCTCTCTGAAATGCTTTTCCCTTTTCTCCTCTCCTGGTTAACTCCTCACGTCAGCTCTCAACTGAAACATCACTTTCTCAGGGAACATTTCCTAATCCCCCAGGTCAATTCCTCCCGTTCAACACATGCACAGGGTCCTCTATTTCAACCATGTAAATAGTACTTTCCATAATGTTAGGAAGTAATTAATGGGGTAATTAGTGGCTGACTGCACATCTCCTCTGTTGTTGTGGTAGATTCTACGGGGTGGGTATCATGTCTATCTTTTCATGCACACTATTCCATAGTACTTAAGAGAGCACGCTCCAGAGTCAACAGACAGACCTGCTGAGAATCCCAGCTATAGTTAACAGCTATGGATTTCTCTTTTCCCATCTATAAAATGGGGATAATAATGGCTCCTGCCTCTCAGGGCTTTTATGAGAATTAAAGAATAATAGCATGTAAAATGCCCAGGTTGGTGCTTGGCATGTGTCTGTCAGTTGGTTAAGATATACTGAATGAATGAATGCATCAGCCCTGTGGGGCATCTGCCATGCCCAATGGACCTGCGTGGGAATGTGCACTCCCATGGTGGCTGGGCAGAGAATGCTGAATGACAGAGCGGCCCAAGACTCCTTAACAACATCCTGGAATCACAGGTATTCTCTCAGCATCCTGGGTGGAGGTCAAACCACTCTAAGTGGGGCGGGGATGATGGCATTTTGAAGCATTGTCTATAAAGCCATTAAAAACAATTAGCCAAACTATATACTCTTTTTATTTCCACAGAATTCCAAGCAACCAATTTGGCTAATTTAAAGAAAGAATTTTTATGCCAACATTATTGTATCTTAGTGTTTAACCTAGTGCTTAAGAGGGGAAGCTCTGGAGTCCCATTGCATGGGTACCCATTCTAGCTCCTCGACTCAACATCTAGGCAAGTTACACACTCTTATGGAGCCTCAGTTACCTCCTCTGTAAAATGGAATCATGCATCATTATCTTCATTGTGGGTCTGTTGAGCAGATTCGGTGGGACAGTGTACACATAGCATTTAGCTCAGTGCCTGGCACATCCCACAGGCTCAGAGAACTTGAGCTCCTTCCAGTTGTTAGTGTTGGAGAGGCTCTGGTTTCTTGTTATGAGAGATTTAAATCTCCAAGTATTAGCTTCATTAAACACTTGACAATCTTCCAAGGAGAATGGAAAACAAAGGGCATACAAAACACCCATTTAGTGCTATTTTATTGTAAGCTACAGTTAATCGGATTGCCAAATTTTCCATTCATTCCCAAGAAGTCGTGTGTGTGTGTGTGTGTGTGTGTGTGTGTCTGTTTGTGTGTGTGTGTGTGTGTGTATTTGGTGGTGGTTAAAATTCAGCCAACTTATTTTTGTCTGAGTTTATAGAACATGAAACAAGTTAATCTCTTGAGTAGTTCCATTGTTCCAAATTAAGGTAAAATGTCAGTATCCACTCATATTATTTCTGTTCTTCAGGGAAATTTCTTTTGCTTTAGGTCTCCCACAGTCATTTTTCCTTCTATCCCTGAAGAAAGCTGAGAGCTCTGCCCCTTTTTTCCTCCCTCCCTTTCTTCCGTCCTTCTGTCCTTCTTTCCTTCGTCTGTTCCCACCCCCCCCTTTTCTTTCCTTTTTCTCTCTCTCCCTAATAATGAGATAATGGCATCTCGTTATTATTTTAATTATCCCCATTTGACATCAAGATGCAACGCAAAGTGACAGCGTTGCATCTTCATGTCAAATGGGGACAATTAAAATAATGACGACTTCACAGGACTGTTGTAGAATTAAGCGAGGCTTGTTGGTTCCTAAAGCAGGGCCTGGCATGTAGTAAGAGCCCTTCTACATTTTGATCGTGGTTCTGATCACCGTTTTTAAAAAGGCAAGTTACCTATCTTATTCCTTTCCTCTTGGTTCTTCTGTTTTGTCTTTTCAAACTCCAGGTCTTGGGAACAATTTGCCTGTATTTCTTCCCCTAGTTCTTTCCACTGAGACCTGCTAGTGGCTGTCAGTAATATGAGAGAGTCAGAGCTGTTAGTAAATATTTGTGTACGAGATGCCTTAGGAGCCATGCATCGAGCCAGTGTCTCATATGAGCTGGGATATGCTCAGGGCACGGTCCGTGTCTGCTTAGGGCCTGGTTGCCACTGGCATGTTCAACCTGTCCCAAGGGTGCAGGGGCTGTGCAGCAGATGGGCAAGGGCAGGCTCACAAGCAACACCTGTTTCCATAGGAACGGGTCAATACCCCCAGGGTCAATTGTGAGTGCCTACAGCCTTGTGCACCATATTAAGTAGCATCAGTGGATCTCTGAAGTTCAGTGTTTTAAATTAATGCATAGAGAGGGCCAAGTTCAATCCTTCATCTTCAGATTGTCAGCCGTTTAGCCTACTGGAGATGTTTCTCTCTCGTCCTAAGGACTGGGCCCATAAGAAAAGTAGGAAAGATGCTGGTGTTCTTCTCTGATTCTTCCCCTGTGCCTTACCAGGGGGGACAGTGGTCCTTAACTTCAGCAAGCATCTAAATTCTCTTGCGAAAAGCATATTTCCAGGATTCCACCCCCCAAGACTCAGACTCAGTACATCTTGGGGGAAGACCAGGAAACTGCATCTTGAGAAGAACCCCAGGTTTACCACTTTTGAAATCCTTTCTTTATCTGTGGTCCCTTTTGCCTCCCTCCACCAGTGTGGAAGCTGTTGGAAGACAGGACCTTGTCTATGTTGTTTACTGCTGTATCCTTACGGCCTGCCTTCCAGGAAGGGAGGGAAATGCAGTCCAGCATCTCCCAACCTTCAATCTGCACACGAATCACCTGTGAGCTTGTGAAAATGCAGATTCTCATTCATTCAGTCTGGAGGAGGGTCCAAGAGCCTGCATTTCTACCTCTCTCCTGGGTGATGATGCAAGGTCGCCACTGTGAGTAGGCAGGGGGGCATCTTGAAGGGTACAACTGGTATCAGACCACCTGGATCTGAATCCTGCTTCCACCTCTTGCTAGTGGGGAGGCCCTGGGACATTCCCTTTTCTTCTAAGTGGGACAATTACAGCACCTCCCTCATAGGGTCCTTTTGGGGTATTCAGGAGGTAACTTATTGGAAGCATTTAGCCCCATATATGGTGAGTGCTCCATTAGTTTTAACTGTTATTATAATTATTATGAAAAATACTAGGAAGTTAAATCTCGGTCACAATTTAAGAAACTGGCCTTGTGGTTAGCACACAAAGTTCAGCATCAGACTGCCTGGGTTTACATCCTGGCTCCACTACTTATTAGTTGTATGACCTTGGGCAAGCTTCTTATCCTCGCCATGCCACAGTTTCCTCATCTGTAAAATGGGGCAAATAGTGGCACCTACCTCCTATGGTTGTTGGGAAGTTTGGACAAGTCAATGCATCCAAACTCCTCACTCTGGTACCAGGCCTCTGGGAGCCCCTTTTACTCTTATTACTATCGATCAATTGTAGTTGGGGAATTTTGGTGTGAGGTTGTAAACTACTGGGACGTCTGAGCTGGCTATTCCAAACTACTGGTCAGGTGCATCGAACACGCTTGTCTAGCCCTAAGATGTCACTGCAGGTACCACTCTTCAGCTATTCCTTTAGAATAATCACAGCTGCATTTATTAGCTGTATGCCTTTGAGAGTTATTTAACATCTGTGTGCCTCACTTTCCTGATCTGTAAATAGGAAAAATAATAGTAGCTGACACATAGCATTATTCTATGCATATAAAGCAAAGAATAATCAGAACAGAATTTGGCCCATGGTAAGTGCTCAATAGATGTTAGCTATAATAGCAGTTATTATTATTGTTAGATTATCATTACATTATAATATAGTGTATAAAGTAGATGTTAGCTATGATAATAATTATAGTATAGTTGTATATTATACAAAGTATATATTATAATAATTAATATCATATGTTAATACTTATAATTAAACTGTAATAGTTTGCATTATTTATGTCTGGAAATATCTTTACTTTGCCTTCATTTAAAAATTTTTAAACTGTGGTAAAATACACATAACGTAAAATTTACCATATTAACCATTTTTAAGCGTAGAGTCCAGTGGTATGGAGCACATTCACAACGCTATGCAATCATCACCACTATCCGTATCCAGGACTTTTTTCATCTTGCAAAACTGAAACTCTGTACCCATTAGGCAGTAAGTCCACATTATCCGCTCCTCCTCGGTGCCTGGCAACCACCATCCTGCTTTCTGTCTCTATGAATTGCTCCGCTTCAGGTACCTCACATAAGTGCAATCATACAGCATTTGTTTTCTGTGGCTGGCTTATTTCACTTAGCATAAGGTCTTCAAGGTTCATCCATGTTGTAGCATGTATCAGAGTTTCCTTCTTTTTTAAGGCTAAACAATATTCCACTGCATGCATATACCACATTTTGTTTCTCCATGCATCCATCAGTGGATACTTGGGTTGCTTCCACCTTTTGGCTACTGTGAATGGGTCTGCTTGTCAAAGGCCTGGCACAGAATGAGTGCAAATTAATACTGGCCATCCGTCACCAAAATGAATGCACTCCCTACTCCCTGCTGCAGCTGCACAGACCATTTTGTAATCCCTCAAATATGCCACGCTGTTGCTCCACATCTGGCCCTTTGCCCATATGCTTTTTCCTCTCTTGTCCTCTCCCACTCTGCTCCTACTATCATTCTAACCCTATTCATTCTTCATGTCCCATCCAAGGTGTTTTCTCCAAGAAAACTGGTTACATGTGTCTTCCTTGATCTCCACAAATACCCTGCATCACCCCGTACTGTCACTCCAATCTGGTCACACTCTCCCTGAGCTGTGAGCTCCATCAGGCCAGATGGAGGTCTCTGGGGGATCTCAAGTGAAAGGAGTTAATGAAACATAGACTTGTACGTGGAGTCAGCTTCCACCGGCAGGACTGCTACTCTGGACCCCCAATCTCAGTCACCCTGGAGACCCCCGGCGCAATGTACGTCATGACCCGCCCACACAGTGTGTCTTAGAAAGGGTGTTAGTCAGCTCCCAAGGCACCACTGGTTGGCTACCAAAGTGCCAAGACTGACTTAGCTTCTCAGGACTCTAATTCAGCTCTTGGATGGAGCCGTGAAGATTTTCAGATAGATGCTCTTGCTCGGGACCACTGGCTAGAGGTTCTGTCCACAGCACACTAGACTGACTGGTCTTCTTTCTTCCTCAAACCACTGTCTCAGTCCTCATTAGCCATTCTCCATCCTGATTCTTACAATGGCATATTTTCCCCCCTTTCATTCCAAATGAATTGTAATTAGCTATTGGCCTTGCTGGGCGGCTGATTTCTCAGAAAGGCTATGTTGTCGGTGATAAGACACTTCTGTGCTATTTCTATTCAATCTATCAACCTTCCTGCCAAATTAATTCCTCTTGGATTAATGTAAGACCCATGGCTATAATAATAAACATTTATCAAGTGTTTCTTTGTGCCAGGCACTTTGCGAGGGCTTTACCTGTGTTATTTCATTTAATTTTTACAACCACCTTGTTAAATAGAAACTGCAAGTATCCCCTTTACAGCTGAGGAAATTGAGGCACAGAGAGATTAAATAATTAGTTCAAGGCACACAGGAAGAAAGTGACAAAACAGGAACTCAAACTCAGGTCTGCATAACCTCAAAGGCTGTGCTCTTAACCATGAGTTTCCATCACTGACCTATAATTTTCAGTTATTATAATGTCCTGATTTGAAAGCACCAGGTACACTCAAAAATATACACTTTGTACCCAAAGTGACTTAGCTACTGTGATCTTACTGAACCTGTGCTTTTCGTATTACATCCTATCTTACATTTTGTCTTTTGTTTGAAAAGTAAATGGGACAGAAATAGTTCATTTTCTCCTCTATTTCCTTTTGGAATCAGGCACTGTTTTGTCTGTTTTGGATGAATGCAGAAGGTTATAGGATTGTCAATGGTTACCTGGTTAGCTGGTTACCTGGCTAAGCAAGATGAATCTGATGATTGTTTTTATGGGAGGCACTTTGCTCCTCTTTGATTCCAGAGCTCTGGCATAACCCATACCACCCATTTAGCAAAAAATATTCTTGTACATGAGAGGGAACGAAGGGACAGTCTGGATAGCTCTGTGTGCAAATCCCTTTCTGTTACTGAACAAAATAATAGGCTCACTAAACTTTCTCCGTTGTTTGTGTGTGTGTGTATTCGCGTGTGTGTTTCAAGATGAAGAGAGATGGGGAGAGATGAGATTGAAAATCAGTAACTCCCGCCTTTGATTTCAAAGTAAATTCTTCTGATTTACCAAATTCAGAAAATTAAATTTGATACACATAGCAAATTGTTCGTTCTTATTCAAACTGCTTTTATATACAAACTATGACAGTGGAAGAACTTAATACTTCTCGGAAAAAACAATAAGAAATAGTGTTTAAATCTCACATTCATCATTCATTAAACATTTATTGGCCTTCTAACATATACTAGGTACCACATCAGCACGGGGCTCGTGAAGGCAAGTCAAAACTCCCACCTTCGCTAAATTTATAGTCTGCATACAAATACTTAGAGGTGATGAACAAGATTAATTTGACAATGGAACATAGAAAACAAGAACCATCTCACAGGTATTGTTAACACAATGGATGAGACTCTTGGATGGAATATAAAATGGAGGAATTAGTACTCTCTTGCCTTTGGTCTATATAATCTTTTATTAGGAAAGTATTTTCCATGTTTTTTTACCTAGCTTGGTATCAACAGAAATCATAGTTAATGTCTATTGCTTTTTATTTTTTTCTATATAATGTGACAAGTGCCTGATTTGCTTTGGCTTTATCAGTCAAAAATATGGAAAAAAGCTGTGACAAATCGAGAGAGTGGCATGGACATATATACACTACCAAACGTAAAATAGCTAGCTGGTGGGAAGCAGCAGCACAGCACAGGGAGATCAGCTCGGTGCTCTGTGACCACCTAGAGGGGTGGGATAGGGAGGGTGGGAGGGAGGGAGACGCAAGAGGGAAGAGCTATAGGAACATATGTATATGTATAACTGATTCACTTTGTTATAAATCAGAAACTAACACACCATTGTAAAGCCATCATACTCCAATAAAGACGTAAAAAAATAAATAAATAAAAGTAATTTGGGTTCTGATTCCACACACACACACACCCCCACAAACCCACAAGAGGTTGCTACAAGTAAAAGTCCACTGATTAATGATGTGGAAAGGATGAGGACCTGGGAGAAGGTGACCCTGCCATTAAAGTTAGGTGATTCTAGGCACTCAGCTGTGTGTCCCAGGTTTTGGAGACAGCTTTCAAATGACCTGAGCACGATTATTATGGCAGAAATTCTAAAAGAGATCTAGATCAAGAGATGTAGGTACTAAAGATGGTAATTTTGACTGCCTATTTGTGAATAATTCCAATGAAGAGAAAAGGGAATATCTAAACCAGGCACAGTGAATAAATGTGATCTCAAATGTCAACCCAGAATAATTGGTAGCAGGGATTGAAACACTGTTTGAGAAGGATTCTGAATCTTATCTAGAATACCACTGATAACAGACTAAACACTAAATGCACTGACATTAGATTCAGATGTCCTTGTATATTGTAACTCCTCCTGAATGTCTGACTGAGTTAGGATTCAGAATAACTTTAATATACTAAAGCAGTGAATCAAAACCAACAAGATAAAGGTTAAGGAGGATAACTATATGTTCCTGTATTTAAATTCAAAATTCAGTGATGGTTTCCATTGTGGGATTGGGGAAACTTGGCTTGATAGCAGTTCAGGAGAAAAGACTTGACCCTAAACTCCATATGAATCAATAGGATGGTGTGGCTAAAGAAAAATACCAGAGCAATTGCGGGCTGCTAGAGTTGAACAGAGTAGCCCAACATCAGCCACTCCACTGGAAATGAATTTCAGTGTCTCTTTTTCCCAGCCTGCTGCTTTGCTTGTAGACTTGAGGACGTGAATAAGCTCCTAGTTTCTGGAGCTGGACATTTTCCCTCTCTGAGGATGGTAAGGAAAGTGCTCATATAGAAACAGAGTAAAGGTGCCTAGAAAAGATCAGGAATTCTTTGTCCTTGAAATAGGCTAGATTTTGAATCAGTAAAAAAAAAAAAAAAAAAAAAAATGCATCAAATGATTTTTGCAAATATATGGGTTTTTGAAAAGCTTGGAATATGTTTTGCCCCGAGTGCTCTACCCTTAAACATACCCACATGCATTTCAGGAAAAATTTCA
The DNA here is from genome assembly GCF_000442215.2 of Lipotes vexillifer. Lineage (NCBI taxonomy): Eukaryota > Metazoa > Chordata > Mammalia > Artiodactyla > Lipotidae > Lipotes > Lipotes vexillifer. Next base: position 1,414,923 of record NW_006793908.1, read on the forward strand.
TCCATATGGTATATTTATTGGCAGTTAACTCATCAAAATCACTGTTGTGTCAGAACCAATTGATTTTGGACTTGCCACTTAAGTTGTTCCAAAAAAAAAAAAAACCCACTCCTGAAAGCTTATTTTCTTGAACTAGGATATGGAGTTTGGTAAAAGGAATAAAGAGAATGTAAATTTCTCAGTTTGAATTTACTTATTTATTGATTGATCAAATAACTTTAATCAAGTTAACAGTAAGCAGTAAAAATACTATTACAGGAAAAGCCCCATATTTTACATATAATTGTTTTTCATTGTCTTTACCTGTAAGGTGTTGAAAGTGGGACCCACTCCTGAATCTTCTTTCTAGTGGTGGAATAATGTACATATTGTTGTGGAGTGCCACTCACGTTGAATTTATGGTTTGTCCAAATGAATTTACTAGCAGTAGGTGGTTTTGTTGTTAGAGGATCATCAGTCATAGAGTGAAGCCAACGATGCCATTCAGGGGGGCGCCATGCTTCCATCCACAACCCAGAATGTGTTTTTCAAAATTAATTAGGGCTTCCCTGGTGGCGCAGTGGTTGAGAGTCTGCCTGCCGATGCAGGGGACATGGGTTCGTGCCCTGGTCTGGGAAGATCCCACATGCCGTGGAGCGGCTGGGCCCGTGAGCCATGGCCACTGAGCCTGCGCGTCCGGAGCCTGTGCTCCGCAACAGGAGAGGCCACAACAGTGAGAGGCCCGCATACCGCAAAAA
>NW_006793908.1:1415704-1422498 GCF_000442215.2 Lipotes vexillifer
TGCCGTGGAGCACGGGCTCTAGGCACGCGGGCTTCAGTAGTTGTGGCTCATGGGGTCTAGAGCGCAGGCTCAACAGTTGTGGCGCACGGGCTTCGTTGCTCCACGGCATGTGGGATCTTCCGGGACCAGGGATCGAACCCATGCCCCCTGCATTGGCAGGCGGCTTCTTAACCACTGCGCCACCAGGGAAGTCCCCCAGAATGTGTTTTTTCCATTCATTTCAGTAGTATATATAACCCATCGGTGATGGCCAAAAAACTCCTTGATGTCTTCGCAGCGTTTGTTTCCATATTCGTGTTTCCCCACTAATGCTCCAACCCTCACATCATTTGCCCTGAGAAAAACCTGTAGATAGCCGCAGAGGCCGCTGTGACCACTGACCTGCTGCAGCCGGAGCTTCAGGACCTGCATCAACTCCATCTTGTCCCACAGGCCCCACCTCTCTGGCACACTGCCTCAGTTTGAATTCAACACAGAGAGAACATTCAAGAATTTTAAGCTTGCTGGAATCTGTTTTGTTGTTGTTGTTGTTGTTTATACCAGGTTAACCTTGCCACCTTCTTATAAGAATAATGATGATAATGATGATGACTGTGGTTATTCAACTGATTGGGTTTGGATTATTTTGTGATTGTTCCCGGAACAAATTTTTTTCTTAATAATTATGCTGTAAAAATAGAACAAGCATAAGAACTGGAAGGGAAAATTAGAAAACAGGGATAGTCGGGCTAAAAGCAATGGCACACCTAAAGGACATTAAGTTTAAAGGCAGAAAATCTAGTCTGTGAATTGACTCTCTAAGTAAAAGGTATCTAATCAGCTTTCACTTAGTCTCCTTGCAGGAAGGCAAGTTCCAAGGTTGGGAAGTTAACAGTTGGGTTGTTAATGCCTATGCAGGGGCCATCTGGTTGACATGCACCTCACAAGAGGGACTGGGGACCTGGCTTAAGCTAAGATAGTAAATGCAGATTGGAGCACAAGCTTCCAATGGCTGTTTAGTGGACATCTGCGGTTTTTTGATGAATTTTCACATTCTCCTCATCTAATTGTCTTTTCATCAAAGACGTGAAAAAAGACTAGAGGAATAGTCTCTGGCGTCTTGAAAAGTAAGTAAAAGTAACCCATGTGTAGACTTGAATCCACAATTTTGGTCTCATTAAGACTTGGCCTAATGATTGGTCAGAGGCCTGTTTTCAGGTCAGAGCCCCAGCTGCCTTCTGACTTAACAGATGACAATTGAGAGGGGTAAGCAATCTCACTTTGTAGCCTTTGAATTCACTTTTCTCAACTGATATTTGAAGAGAAGGCCATGAAGAATTTTACCTAAACTGAGATTCATGATAAAGGTTAGAGAATAGATAGCAAATCAGAAGGAAAGGTATAGGTGGTTGTAAGTACAGTTGACTTGAACAACACAGATTTAAACTGGGTGACTCCACTTACACGCAGAATTTTTCAACAGTAAATACTAAAGGACTGTACAATCTGCAGTTGGTCGAATCTGTGGATGCTGAACTGTGGATACGGAGGGACCTCGAATACTGAGGGCCTGCTATGAACTATACACAGATTTTCTACTGTGCAGAGGGTCAGTACTCCTACCCCTCATGTTGTTCAAGGGTCAACTGTAACATCAACTTGGGTATTTTGGTGAGTACATAATGAAAGGCCATGGAATAATAGGTAATTGTTGGATGGTAAGGAAACAAGAGGATTTAGCATCTCTCATTTTATTTCTAGCATCCTCTGGAAAGTATTATTTGCTACGCACTGTATGATTATTCTTCAAACAGGCCGTGCCTCATCTCCTATGCTTTTTCAAGCCAAGGAACTTCGAACATTTTTAGTGAAAAGAAGTCATTACTGTAAGTTGTAAGTTATAACAGACACAAACAAGTTGCAGGTTTATGGCTGCTAGGTGTTTATTTTGCCAAGGCTGTCATAATAAATACATATTTACCCTAGCAACTCTTCATAATATTCTAGTTCTGTGCTCCTTTGTGAGATTCTAATATTTTCTCTAAGGCCAGTGGAACTGTTAAATTGGCTCCAACATTTTATAAAACAGCCAGGGTGGTTTTGATTTTGAAAACAAAAGTGTAAATATACTTGTCCAAGGGAAGAAAACTCACTGTCTTAGGAAGAAACTTCCCAGACAGCTGGCTAAACCAGACTTACTTCATGAACAATTTCTAAGAACAATTTAGACTCAAACTTTTAAAAAAGCCTGAGTTCTATTTACACATTATAGATTCTCTCATTCTTCCATTGGTTTGGTCATTGATTCCAACCTCTTTTAGGCAAAGAGTGTTAAGTAAGTAAGGGAGAGGGGAAGGCTTTGGTTTGCCATTCTACCTAGCCATAGAGAATTGGATTTCAGGGAGCTGGCTTTTCCCATATCATCTAATGAATTCTCTGACCAACATGGTGGTATTCTTTGAATAAATAAAAAGGACTATACTGTTTTTAGGAAACTGCAAATCATGTCACAATGGTAGAATTCCATTTTGCAGTGACCAAAAACTATCACTTTCCTTGGCAAGCTCGTTTTCTGTTCTTTTTTAATGTTCAAAGAGTCTGTCTTACTTCCCGTTATTTTATTTTTCCCTACTTCTGTCATTTCTAAGCCCAGTTAAAAAAAATCTCATTATATGAATCTCCTGTTTATTACTTATTTTTACTTCTATTAGCATTAAATCACTCTTTGAAGCACACTTACAGCCACAGAATAGGAAATTATAACACATCCCCTGAGAACAGAGGAAGTTCTCAGTAAAAGTTTGTTATATCAAGTAGCCAAAAAATAAGGTCTAATGCAAGAATCTAATTGCCTAGGAATGCTTCATTCATTCATTCATTTGTTTATTAACTTAGCAAATGTACCATGTAGCAGACACTGTTGTGGGTGTTGAGGACTTTGCGGTGGATAAGACAGAGAGGGTCTTTGTGAAGTTTACTTTCTAGTTGAGGGAGGCACACAGCAAGCAAGCCAACCAAACAAATAAGGAAACTAGCAGAGTGCCATGCATCATTTAATTTTATTAAAGAAGGTGATGAGATAATTGGGTCACCACTTTAGATTGGGTGGTCAGGGAAAACCTCTCTGAGGTATTTAAGCTGAGGTCTTATTTCAGCTACTATGGCTGCATACTGAAGTGCCCAGGACCTTGGTGGCTTTAAAACAACAGCTTATAATATTCACGGATTCTCTGGATCAGGGATTCTCAGAAGGCAGAGTGGAGACAGCTTGTCTCTGCCTCATAATATCTGGGGCCAAGCTGAAGGGCTCAAAGTCTGGGGCTTGGAACCATTACAGGGTTTGCTCAATCACATGTCTGGTGGTTGATACTGGCTGCTGGCTGAGTGCTTAAGTGGGACTGCTGGCCAGCACACCTCCACAGGGCCTCTCCATATGTGTCCCGGTCTCCTCACAATGTGGTGGCCGGGTTCCAAGGGTGAGTGTCCTGAGAGAGAGAGTGAGTGAGCCAGGTGGAAGCACTATTATTTCTTGTGACCCAGCCTTGGAAGTCACTTCTGCTGTGCTCTGTTGGTTACGATGATTACAAAGATCCACCAACTTTCCACAGGGAGCAACAGAGACACCACCTCTTGGAGGAGTATCAACCTCACATTGCAGGATATATAGTGGTGTGGCCATCTTTGGAAAATCTCATCTGCCACAGGTCTGAATGACAAGAAGGAGTTAGGAACGTGAAAATCAAGGGGAAGAACACTCCAGGCAAAGGCCCTAAGTGAAAGCTAACTCGGCACATATCTGAATCACAGCTGGAAGCCCAGTGTGGTAGGATAAAAAGAACAAGGGAAAAAGTAGTACAAGATAAGTTGGGAAGGTAGGTAGGACAAGGTCATGAAAAACTAAGAAGTACCTCTATCTACTCCAGGCAAAAGGAGAAAGAAGACTGGGTTTGCCTTGGAACTCATTCATGCCTTCTTTGGGTCAGTGTCGATTGAGACCTATAACTCTTTAGATTCTCAGAGTACTCTTCCTAGCAGTGCTCTCATTTGAAATTCTCCCAGCTCTAAATTTATCCCCTTTCTAGATACTGGCCATTGTGGAGTGGGGAATGTAAAGAAGCATTTTATTCCTTCAGCCTTTCAAGTTGCTTTTAATCTAGTTGGAGAGATTAATATGGGCAACGCACATACACAGATGGTAACTAAAATATGAGTCAGTAAAAGTTAAGTATCAAATATGTGCTAAGAATCATGTGATTCAAGAATTATGAATTCTTGATTCTGATTCAAGAATCACAACATTTTGATTCAAGAATCAGAAGTCACAAAAAAAAGGAATCATCAAATGTCTAACTAAAATGAATATATTCCAGCATTTATAAAGGAAAACCACATAAGTGAAATAATTCTGTATTGTAAAAAATGACATAAAGTAAAAAGATAAATAATAAACTAGGAAAACATATTTTTCTTGAATGCCTTTCCAGTTCAAAAAAACTTATATACTCCTTAAAAACATATTTTTCAAACTTTGGTTTTTGACACATGACTTTTGCGAATCCATAAATAGTAAAATTGTACTAAAACAAAATGGTTAAGATAGTTCAGTGACAATGACAACTACATCAGTTAAGACTTTCCTGATTTAAATAATGTTAACATGTGAAAATATCCTCAAATAAATAGATGTGTACTAAAAAAAAAGAAAAAAAAATTTGCTGCACACATGACAAAGCCTATCTTTATATAGAGATAGCTTGTACCATTCACTGCACAAAATAGAAAAATTTAAAAATGAGCAAAGAATACAAAGAAGAGGCTCACAGAAAAAAAAAAGTGACCAATAATCATGAAAAGGTGTTCAACCTCATCAGAATGAAAGAAACACAAAGTAAAGCAACACACTTCACTAGATTGACAAAACAGTATCAAACAAAATCTTTTTACTAACTCGACAATAATTACTCTGCTTGATAAAACTCAGTATTGGCGAGGATACAGGGGAATATTGGCACTTTTGTACACCACTGGTATAAACTTTTTCCATGGAAACTTGGTAATATTTATCAGTTTAAAACGCATATTTTCTTTGCCCTAGCAATTCCACAGTTTGAAAACAATTTTATGAACATACTCACTTCTATATGCAATTATATATATATTTGAGGATGTTGATTTCCATATTATTTATAATAGCAAAATAATTAAAATTATTCAGATGCTTATAACTAGGGGACCAGATTTATAAATTATGGTGTATGGACCTCTGGAATACCATGCAGCTATTTAGAAGAATGTGGAAGATAAAAAAGTATTGACTTAGAAAGATGTCCAAAATGTATTAAGTGAAAAAGTGAGGTAAAGACAATAGGAATAAGAGGATGTTATTTGTTTAAAGGGCTTTTATGCACTGACATTTATACATTATGTCTGTCTACCTTTCTATCTATCTATCTATCTACCTATCTATCTATTGTACACTACCCGATTTCTGGAAGGATATATGGCCCATGAAATGTTAATAGCAGCTTAGTAGCTTTTGAAGTATACAACTCTAGGCTGAAGGAAGTGGAGAGAGAATTTTAGCTCTCATCGTATAGCCTCTGTAATATTAAAAAAATTTTCTTTATAATCTTGTACATAGATATTAATTTAAAAATAAAGACTAATACTAAAAACATCATGAGCATGTCTCGACCAGGCCCCTAGGTAGTGAGGTTAATGGCGGGAATTTCAGGCACTGATATATTGTCATATTTTAGGCCCTTTGGTGCCCCTTAAATTATATCGTTTGCCATTCTTGCTGGCTGGGTGTGCCAAAGCATAGACCACAAACAGTACTCTGAGTTGAAAGTAAAAAAGTCATAAACCATTGTTCCTGCCTCTCTGACTCCTATTACCAAATCTTAAAAGTTTCCATCCTTGAGGAAATTATACTCCAGGGTATAACTGCAAAAGTACCCGGCTCTAATTTCAGTGGCAGATGCTTATGTCACTATTCGACTCCTTCATTTTAATTTAGAATCACTGTGGAGGTGTTGGGAGTATAAGGGGTGATATGGGTGGGGGGATGGAAAGAACTGTGTTATGTAAGAGATGACAGTACTCCTTCTTGGTCTCCTTGGGCCTTTAACACCTGTAGATGTTGATCTTTTGTTTTCCCGTTTTTAAAAGTTCCATGATATGACACATCATCATAAGACCTCTGTGCCTAGATTTTGCAGGAAACAAGTATCACGAGTAGTATGCTTACAATTGTTATATCTGGATTTAAAATTTAAGTCTGAGGTTTTAAATGTTCTTGAGTTTAGAAAACCTAGTTGATTACAAATGGGTCACTAATTTCTTGCTGATAAATACCCTACTGCTCTTCAGTGCAAATCTGTCATCTTCTGTGAAAATTCATCATAGTGACACGTATATTCTTTTTTTCCTTTTACTTGGTTTAACAGTATGTGAACTGGCTGTCACTTCTTTCTCACTAAATAAGAGTTCTTTAGTTTCCCTCTTAAATATAATTCAAAGTCATGTTTCAAGCCAATGGTAAACATTCAATGATAATACACGCCTGTCTGACTCACCCACGTGTGTGCACACACAGTCTACAGCAGGTAGGATAGACCAGGATACCGACTTAAGCAGAATACCCAGCAGAGTCTGGAAGGAGAATAGAAGGCCCAGAAAGGCAGAAGGCAGTCTTTGGATTGAGAAAAGATCACCCTAACTTTAACCTTGACAGTGAATGGGTTTGGGGGGCTGTTGGCATGAAAATAAATCTTGGAGGCTTTTTTTTTTTTCTTTTTTTTTTTTTTTTGTGG
>NW_006793908.1:1422634-1429176 GCF_000442215.2 Lipotes vexillifer
TTTTTTTTTTTTTTTTTTTGCAGTACGTGGGCCACTCACTGTTGTGGCCTCTCCCGTTGCAGAGCACAGGCTCCAGACGTGCAGGCTCAGCAGCCACAGCTCACAGGCCTAGCCGCTCCGTGACATGTGGGATCTTCCTGGACCGGGGCCCGAGCCTGTGTCCCCTGCATCGGCAGGCGGACTCTCAACCACTGCGCCACCAGGGAAGCCCTTGGAGGCTTTTTAAAAGCAGCTAGTCACCCACCTCCTTCATCTCCTTTCTGACTTTCTTGAGTTCCTGTAGAGACCCCTTCCCTTGGCCCTCTTGCAAATGAGAGCTCTTTGCTCTAGCTTGGCAGCACCATTTAAAAATAAAAATGTGCCCCGTGACCCAGCAGTAACATCTCTAGGTATCTACCCTAGTAATCCCTTGATTGTGCCCAGGGGCCCACAGATAAGGATGTTCAGCGCTGGATGGCTTAGAATAGTCCCACAGTGGAAACAACCTCTAGGTCCAACAGAAAGGAAACAGAGAAACTACGGAGAAATCATAAGAGGAGATGCCACACGGCACTTGAAAGAAATGACTGGATATGTATCATTATGATAGATCTCCCAAACACATTTTGCACCAGAAAAAGGAAGTTTCAAGCAGTATGATACCATTACTGTCAAAAAAAAAAACCCAAAACCATATTATATATTTTATAAAAATCATGAATATGTGTGTGCACACATGTGCACGGGTATGCTGTATATGCAGAAGTAGGAGGCAAAACACTCTCATTACCTCTGAGACGTGGGGGATGGGACTGAATGTGAGGAAATTGGTCAAAGGCGACCTCAGCTTTATTTGCAACGCTCTCATTTTTAAAAGGAGGATTGAGTCATGTGTATTACTTGGGGAACTAAAAATAAGTTTAAATATTTAAAGAATTCTTAACATTCTGCCTTTAAACAAGGCCTGGATAAGGTAAGATAACATTCCCCAAACTGGGTTCTATGGAACATTTGTGCTCTGTCAGGGTCAGTAGGTTTTTATTGGGATTTAGTGTTATTAATCCAACAGAGGTCAGAGACCGAAACAGAATTAGCAGTGAACTCAGAGGGAGCAGAAAACTCTCAAACTTTCCTCCCATCTTTAACCCCTGCCAGGATGGTTCTGACGGGCTCCAGCAGCTTCCCTTTCTTTTAGCTGCATTAGAATATTTCTGTTAAACAAATACCTGTTTAGAGGTAAGGACTTAACTTCAGGCCTCTGTAAATAAGGGTGAGGGAGTTTTGTAAAAAATGCATGTTGCCATCTACCTATAAATTGAGGTTTCTGAAACCTAGTAAAGGCTCAAATCAGCCTTGCCGAGGCCTGTGTGCAGTATTCAAAGAAAGGATGAGACCTAAAAGGACAGGGGCTGCCATCTCTCTTGGTAAGCTCTGCCTCCTCTTCCCCAGCTTCATCATGACGTAGGAAATCACAGCATCGTGACAGTGTCGGTGAGGAGTGGTTTGGAACTGCTGGAGGAGATTGTGGGCAGTTGTTTTCATTTTGGATTGTTGTGAAAACCTTTCTGGGTCAGGATGTTCCGGGACTCTCAAGAAGGAGGTGGGGCACCATGAAGTCAATGCAGTTGCTTGATTCCCTGATTCCATTGGCCTTTGCATGCTGTATTTTTCATTTTCACGACCCCAGAATCCGGGGGGTGCCATGGCCACTTGGGAGAACGTGGCTTTAGAGCCACACGAACTCCCATCCTCAAAAAGCGTTGGCCAACACTGGGGAAAGCGATGTTAATATGTGTCTATACTGCGGGACTCCTCAGAGCTATTTTGTTTTTTTTGCGGTACGCGGGCCTCTCACTGTTGTGGCCTCTCCCGTTGCGGAGCACAGGCTCCGGACGCGCAGGCTCAGCGGCCACGGCTCACGGGCCCAGCAGCTCCGCGGCATGTGGGATCTTCCCGGACCAGGGCACGAAGCCGTGTTCCCTGCATGAGCAGGCGGACTCTCAACCGCTAAGCCACCAGGGAAGCCCGCCTCAGAGCTTTTGATAGATCAACTCCTATCATGACTCTCCAAGGGGGGAGGAGCAAATGTAGTGGGTTTCCACCTGCTTTTGACCTTTTCTCTCCTGGTTCTTTGCCTAGCCCTGCAGCGGGGAACCCTTCTGGAACACAGGCTGGTAAAAGGCAGAATCAGGACGAACGACTTCATCTCTGTGAAAGTAAAGTTCCCAAATCGCCAACCAAAAAGTGACGCTTCCCGGACTCAGTGGCTGGCTCTCACACTGATTCTAGCGAGGGAAGAGTTGAGACCGTGTGCCACTGTGCGAATAAGAACTTACAATTCTTCTTGTATAAAAGCCTGCTGTCGAGGCCAGCAGAAATGCCATGCCTTTGGTATGCGTAGCTGCTGCCAATGTGGCTGGCACATGGCGGGCATGCATCACTGTACTCATGGCCTCTGACAGTGAGGTGAAGAGGTGCGTAAACAAGTGAGCAGCTCTGCCCCACTCAGGGGAGCGATTCACAGGTAGATCTAAAATTCAGGTTCGGGAGTTTTGCAGGCTTTGAGCAGAATTCAGTTTCTGCTCTTTCTCCATTTCTTCGAGGACACAGTGTCATCTTAGCCATGACTGGTCTGTCTGAGCTGTATGGAAGTCCGTGGTGACAAATGACCAAAAAGACTGAGGAAATTACCCCATTAATTTAGGCCGAGCACCTATATTATCTTCAACTCCATAAAAATGGCCTTCTGCTCACAGTAGAGCTCATCTATTAACAGGATGGCTGTATAATCAAAAACGGTGATGCAAAGCAGAGGAGGACTGGTTCCTGAAGTCTACATGTGCTTGCTGACAATGAACAGCCCAGATAAAGTGTGACAGGCCGTGATTAACTTAAAGTATCTAAATATGTCTGAACCCTGCAGAATAAAATAATCCCAGAATGGCCATCAGGGCAGTGGAAGCTTGTGGAGGATTTCCAATGTCTGTTTTCTTTTACGGGTACTCTATGTTAGATGAAGTGCAGAGATGTGGTTCTAAGCAAAGGCTCTGGAGTCAGGGGCCTGAGGCCACATCCCAGGCCTGCTGTGTCCTAGCTGTGCACGCTTGGATACTTGGGCAGGATTTTTGTGTGTACGTGTGTCTGCCTTACAACACAAAACCCCTGGCTTGTTGTAAAAATGAAAAGGGTCAGTGTGAGAATCCAAGTACTTGGTACACAGTGCGTGCTCAGTAAATGAAAGATATCACTGCCACTGTCACCACCAACATCATCACCAAGCACGTCACCATATTCACATGTAGATGCTTGGACAGGAGTACAAACCATAATGTTTGGTTTCTAGTCTGACAGAACCGTTAAATAGGTGTTCCAAACCTATCTAATCCTAGTCACCTATGGGAAAGCAGCTTTTTCCTTAATATGTTCCAGAAACAGTTTTTTTTTTTGTTTGTTTTTTTAAAGGTTATGGTTTGGTGGTTTAGTTGGGTATGTGGTGGGCAGGACACAATTTTTTCTTCACATGAACTCAGGCTTGAATTCCAGCTCTACTCCTAAGCAGGTAAGTGACCTCAGGCAATTGGCTTCACTGCTCTGAGCCTCAGTGGCCTTATCTGCAAAATGGGGATAAGAGCTTCTGGGTTTCAGGGAGGATTAAGAGTCAGATAACATTTGAACGGCACCAGGCACATCCACTTTCCATCACTGTTAGTTCCCATTTCCAGGGGGACCTGGATGAGCTCATGGGAATTTTAAGGGAGCATTTTAAACTGCCTTACAACACAAACACATGGCTCACAGGTGGCTGGATCTAGTATTTCAGCAATGCCAACGACACAACTAGATCATAACTCAGTTGATCCGAGCTCTGGGTGTCCCTTAACCCGGCAGAAAAACCCATAAGGACACAACAGAAACTCTTCTGAGAACACATAAGTCCTCTGCCCATACAAGGTATTATTATTAGCAGCTCATTCCTAAAACAGGCTAAATCTAGGACTGGGGTCCCTGCCAGAGCTGTTCTCCAGGTCATGGATGAAAACATCTGGGCTACATCCACAAACTGATTGCCTGGGCATTTTTTGCTTCCCTCATCACAGTCAAAATGCCTTCCTGGCACGTTTCCGCTGGTCTTGCCTTCCTTCCCACTCCAGGCATCATGGCAGCAGCATAACTTCAGGATGACGGTGTCTCAGTGGCTCTGCCTACAGCATATCAGCTGCCAGCTGGTCTTCCTCAGGGCTCAGAGGGGCTTCTACTCCTGGCCTGGCCAGCCTGACAGGGGAGGGATTGAGGAAGAGGGCAGCAAAGTGGAGGTGGCCTGTGGAGGAAACTCCTGTCTGAGGAGGGGTCTGGGGCAAGGGGCAGTTAATGTGCAAAAGGAGAAGGGCAGAACCAGCTGCCTGAAGGACTGAGGGGGTCAAGGATGCTGCTGTATCATTTGTAGTAGTAAAAATCTGGACCCAATCAGAATGCTTTTCAGTAGGGGAATGGCTCACTAAGGAGGGATGCATCCTTGCTATTGTAGAATATCATCTAGCTCTTAGAGTTAGTGAGAGCTCTATCCCTTTACCCTGAGGAATGTCAGTGCTGCAGGGAACACATGGCCCAGAGAAGTGTATGTAAAAACAACCTCTGTATATGCACAAATAATGATGGTTTACATTTAGTATCTACTGTATACCAGGGACCATGCTCAGTGCTTCTCACGTGTTAACTAATTTAAATCTCACAACGATCTCATACAGGTACTATTATTACTCTAATTCTACAGAAGAAAGATTCTAAGGCCTAGAGATGTCTGTGGACATAGAGTTGCTAAGAGCGGAGCCAGAATTTTAATCTGGATGGCAGCCAGAGCTCTTGACCTCTTCCTGTACCGTTTCTCATATATGCTTGTATGAGCAAAGAAAAGGCTATGGAAGGATTTATATCAGGACCAGGCCATCCGCGGTTAACTGGAGGAGATAAGGAGAACATATTACCCAATAATATGGGAAAACTTTATGATTTTTTCCTACTTTTATCTATGATTACTGCAAATATGAAAAAAATGTATGTTCACATGGACAAAGTTCAGAAGGGAACATAAACAAATGAAAACTTCGATTTGATAGGAAATCAGGCTACATGGCGATTGAAACTTTGGATTTCATTGATTATTTCAGTTTTGTTCTAGCAATAGAGTAATTTTTGTTTGTTTGTTTTTGCAGTATGCGGGCCTCTCACTGATGTGGCCTCTCCCACTGCGGCGGAGCACAGGCTTCGGACGCGTAGGCTCAGCGGCCATGGCTCACGGGCCCAGCCGCTCCACGGCATGTGGGATCTTCCCGGACCGGGGCATGAACCCGCGTCCCCTGCATCAGCAGGCAGACTCTCAACCACTGCGCCACCAGGGAAGCCCTAGCAATAGAGTAATTTTTAAAGGGAATAATCCATATGGTTATATCCATGGTATGCAGGCTGGTCATTCCTGTTCTCAAAGTGTGGTCTCTAGACCAGCTGCATCATTATCAATTGGAAACTTGTGAGAAATGCAAATTCTCCGGGCTCACTCCAGAGCTATCAGAAACCTTAGGGGAGGGGCCCAGCAATCCGTGTTTTCACAAGTCTCCTAGGTGATTTTGATGCACCAAAATTTGTAAACCACTGGGTTAAACAAACAAATGAATCAGCATACCATTCCAAGGCAGAGGAGGTATTAATGAAGGTGGCGCTTGCAGAAAAGACAGAGGGCTCCTCTTTGCTACTTTATCCACTTGGCAGAATGTAATTCATTCTTTGGTCATCTCTGAAGGTGCTCAAATCATTTTGGCCAAGTCTCGCCTTTGACCATGCATGGTCTCAAATGGTTCTGCCATTATTTTAGATGGGTCATTGCACCAAATGCACTGGGAGATTTCACAACATTCCCCTCACCCCCCTTCTGGGGCAGAGTCAATGCTAATAGTCACTGGGACTTCCCTGGTGGTCCAGTGGTTAAGAATCCACCTTCCACCTTCCAGGGTATGAAGGTTCGATCCCTGGTCGGGGAACTAAGATCCCACACACAGCGGGGCAACTAAGCCTTCATGCCACAATTAGAGAAGCCTGCATGCCACAACAAAAACCCAGCGTGGCCAAAAAAACCCCCCCAAAACAAAAAAACCCAAAAAACTAATAGCCACTAACTAGTGATGACCGGTTGTTAGCTGCTGCTGTTTCAGGTCATAGAACTGACTCTGGAGTTTGAATTTTTTAATTTGGTTGACCTCAGTGGTGAAATTAACTAGACACTTGATCACCTGATTAATCTCCCTTTCTTACAAGGTGGAAATGGCCTTTTGACTGCGTTCTGTCTCCTATTATGAAAGTAATAGATGCTTACTTTTAAAATTTCGGAAAAATACAAGTAACTATAAAGAAGAAAAGGAAAGTCACCTGTAATTTTATAACACAGAGGTAACCACACTAACATCAACTCAATATTTAAGATATAGATTTCTAGGGCTTCCCTGGTGGCGCAGTGGTTGAGGGTTCGCCTGCCGATGCAGGGGACACGGGTTCGTGCCCCCGGTCCGGGAAGA
>NW_006793908.1:1429308-1436297 GCF_000442215.2 Lipotes vexillifer
ATCTAAAAAAATGTATACAAATAACTGAATCCCTTTGCTGTACATCTGAAACATTTTAAATCAACTAAACTTTAAAAAAAAAAAAAAAAAAGATATAGATTTCTAGGCTTTTATCAATGTGCTCATATACTTTTAAAATAAAAATGTAATCATACTATCAATTGTCCTCTAACATGATTTTTTTCACATAACACAACACAGACGTCTTTCCATGTCAACAAATACTGATCATTTACAATGACTGCAAGGTTATTCCATTGTACGGACAAAGTGTTTTAACTAGTTCCCATACGTATGCAAATTCTAACATTACTTACGTCCAAGATATGATTGTAAGTTATATACATGTATTACAAAACACCGGTCTGATTATTTCTTCAGGACAAATTATTGAAACTGTTGTTTCCAGGCCAAGGGACTTTTAAGGATATTGATATATATTGCTAAGATGGCCTTCAGAAATGTCCTAATTTACACTCCTAACAGGTATATACAAAAGTGCCTGTTGCTCTAACCGCTTGGTAATTAATCTAGGGTGTTATCACTGTTTTCATTTTTGCCCTTCTAATAGGTCTAAATATGTTTCTTCATTGTTTTAACTCCCATTCTTTAATAATTTGTTAGGTAGACAAATTCCTATATTTCCTGGCCATTTATGATTGTATCTCCCATTCTTTTACTGATTTTTCTATTGTGTCAGTCTTTCCTTCACATAGTACCATACTGATGAGGTGATTTCTCTCAATGCCTTCCTTTAAAATTATAATCCAGAATAGTATTTACTGACCAGTTATGTAAGAAATAGATGTGGTAGTAGTAGTGATAATATCAGCTAGCATTATTCTAAGTATGCTTAAAATATTAACAATTTAATCCTCACAACAACCTTACAAAAGTAGATGCTATTATTACACCCATCTTACAGCTGAGGAAAGTGAGATCCTGGTTGTAGTCCAGAGCGGGTGTTCCCAGGCATGCAGCCTGTTCCCAAAGCCTTTGCCCTGAACCACCACACTTCACTACCAGTCTTTTCCCATCCCCACCTCCATCCACATCACCGCCGTTGCTGCCTCAGCCGTGACCACCACCGCCGCCATTCCTACTGCCTGTCATCACTGTCATCCTGTACTATTCACTGGGCACTTACTAGGTACATTCCAGTTTCTAAGTAAATGCTCTTTCTTTTGATTCATCATTCTTTCAACTAATGTTGCCTTTGTTGAAGGTCTACTATATCCTAGGCACTATTTTAGTTGCTGGAGATATAATAGTAAACAAAACCAACCAAGTTCCTTGCCCTGATGAAGCTAACTGTTTAGTGGAGAAGAAAACAAAAATTAACTGTATAAAATTTGGTGCCTTAATAGGTGGTCTCAGTCAATCCCTATGGCAACCACATGAGGTGCTGTTATCACCCCCATTTTGTAGACTAGGAAACCTAAGCTAGAGCGATTGAAGATCTTGCCTCAGGTCACTGAGCTAAAAGTTGACTGAGCCTATGCCTTCAGACTCTTTCTCCATTAACATTCTTGTATATCCATCTAATGGTGACAAGGGCACATCTGCCATGTGCCATGTTCCCAAACCATGCTCTCTTTTTGAAGATGAGGGCAGAGAGTTCTGTGAATGGAAATCACTTTTTGTGGTTTCTAGCCCCTTCCAAATTAATTCACTTCAGGATCATTTAGTCTCCTTTGTCAGTCTCAAGAAAAAGTACTGAAGCACCTCGAATTATTTCAGTATGAATGAAAGACAAAGATGGGGGTACAGGAGGTATCACACACACACATACGTACGCATGTGTATATATACCTATATAGACATACATACATGTATATATACACATACATATTACATGTATTTAATCTTTACACATTTCCCTAGAGAACTGAAGACATTTTATTGAAAGGGGAGGATGGTCAAAATCCCTCCCTACACGTATTCTCTAACTCTCTCTTTCATTTATTTTAAAATGTATGTGAACTAGATGAACCTGTTTGGCTGTGCCTATTCAATTACTAGATTTAATTTGTGTTGCCCGACAGCTTTTCTTTTTAAAATTAATTAATTAATTAATTAATTAATTAGGCTGCATTGGGTCTTCATTGCTGCTCGTGGGCTTTCTCTAGTTGTGGTGAGTGAGGGATACTCTGTTGCAGTGCGTGGGCTTCTCATTGTGGTGGCTTCTTTTGTTGCGGATCGTGGGCTCTAGGTGCGAGGACTTCAGTGGTTGTGGCATGTGGGCTCAGTAGTTGTGGCTCGCGGGCTCTAGAGCGCAGGCTCAGTAGTTGTGGTGCACGGGCTTCGTTGCTCTGCGGCATGTGGGATCTTCCTGGACCAGGGCTCGAACCCGTGTTCCCTGCATTGGCAGGCGGATTCTTAACCACTGTACCACCAGGGAAGTCCTGACAGCTTTTCAAAAGAAAGTAGCTTCCCTGAATCTTCAGGACCCACACACAACACACATTAAAAACCAAATATAAATAAGGTACCACTCACCCCAAAATACTATCAAAGGTTTTTCCTCAAAAAGTATATTTTTGAGGCCTTAAGTGAAATATACACTGCTTAATAAAAGCCTTTACTCTCCACTCCATAATTGAGTGGAGAGTAAAGGCAGTAAAAAGACAAACAGAATCAACAGTTGCTGTTCCAAGAGTTCAACTGCAAATGTAAAAATAATGTACCCATGCTGGCTATGTTAAAATGTCCTTTTATATAAAATAAACTGGTTTAAACCCAAGAAGGCCAAATAGTGACTACTAATTGTCATTATGTATAAAATATTGAAAGTGCACAGGGAGACTCAGGGCCATGTAGACGTTATGGTCTCCCCCTGGAAGTGTTCTCCTTGTTTACAGATGAATTTAGGGCCTGAGAAAGCAAGTCTGCCTGAGGATTCAACAATGGGGTATGGGTGTTTGAAAATATCAATATTTTCTGAAATTAGGTAAGTTTTATGAATTAATTTCAGTGCAAAGCAGAAATAGCCTAAGTTTTTTCTGATTATATAAAAGAAATATCCTATCCGTGTAAAACATTCAGACTATAATGAAAAGAACATGGAACAAATTAAAACATAGAAACTATCTTTAATCCTACTCTTGGAGATAATTTCTCACATTTTGCTATATTTCTATCCATCATCATAGTATGTTTTATGATCAGTTATAGTCTAATAATTTTGATGACCTAGTTAAAATGGATAAATTCCTATATAAATGATGAACTGCCAAAACCGGTACAGAGAAGAACTACAGAATTTGACTACATCAGTGTGTACTGAATAATTTGAAACAATAAACAAAGACTTGTCTTTCTCAAAAAACTTCATGCCCAGATGTTTTTTTTTTTCCCTTAATACTTAGCTATACTTTATTTTTATTTTTCCTCTTTAAGAAAGAAGAGCTAGTGAGAGCAGAAAGGAGACAGACATTCATTTGGTAATTCAGACTGAGTTGCTAATGTAAGCCTTATGGAGGACCCTGAAGGAAAGCATGAAATGAAGGGCACATAGCAGCTCTGCTCGCACATGCTGTTATCCACAGTCACCGTCCACTCAAGTGGACCGGCCGGTTAATTTACAGGGAAGGGACTCTTCCATGTGCAGGATTATAACAGAATTTCAGCTATCAACACCACTGGATTTAGAACCACAAAACCTGAACTTGAACCCTACTCCTGTTATTTACTAGCTCTGTAAACTTATGCAAACTCTTTTACCTCTGAGTCTGCTTTCTTATCTGGAATGAGAATTTTCCAGGATCTTCTGACTGGAACAGGAATTTTCCTGGGCTTTTAGAGGGATTAGATTGAAATCACAGAAGAAGAAACATTCCAGACAATACCTGATACATGATAGACATAGGATGAATATTACGCTATTTTCTTCCTTCCCATTTTAAGTAATAAAGTATAGCTTTTGAAAAAATTGTTTCTGTAAGTTACACTTCTAACTACTTAGAGCACTGGCAGAGACAAAAATCTATGTAAATTACTTTATAACGATTTTCAATGCACTATCAATCACACACTATCTCAGTGAAAAGGGGTCTGACCTTTGCGCTCTTCTAATCCAATTCCCTCATTTGGTAGACAAGAGAATTGACACAGAGGTGTTAAGTGAGACACACGGGTACATGGTAGCACAGTCAAGACTTGAAGCCAGGTCTATTGTCTCGAGTCCAGAGTTTTCCCTGTTCAGGCCCAGATTGTTTTAATGGAAAGTTCTACAAAATTTTTAAGGAATATTAATTTCTATCTCATACAAGTCTTTAGAAAATAGAAAAAGGGAAAAATCTATGCAGATCACCTTACAAGGCAAGCCTAGCCTTATTCCAAAATTAGATAAGGACAACACATAAAAGAAAATAATAGGCCAATTTTACTTATTAACATGGATTAAAAAACCCTAAATAAAATATTAGCTAACATAACTGTAGTTTAAAAATAATACATTAAGATCAAGTAGAGTTTATCTCAGATATACCAGATGGTTCAACAGAGAAAATTTATTTATATATGTTAGTGTAGTAACATATTAATGGAGAAAAAATTGTATGATGATATAAATCAAGATAAAAATACATTTGATAAGATACTATTCAAATTTATGATTAAAACTCTTAGCAGTAGGAATAGCAGAGGATTTCCTTAACTCGATAAAGGTTATTTATACTAAGTACCTATAGTAAGTATTATACTAAATGTAGAAAGTTAAGATTTATTCTCTTTAAAGAGAAAGTAAGATAAGGATGCTTACTATTATCATTAGAAGTCTTGGCTAAAGAAAAAGAAGTTAAAGACAAAGAAATAATAAGAATGAGGGTTAGAAAGGGTGGTAGATTATATTCTTGTTCACAATTATTTACTATCCTCTTCTCAGCCATATAATTTGCAGAGCCTTCCTCTGGAGGAGGAAACTTTAAACCCTGTTGTCATCAGGCTTGACCATGGGATTTATTTTTGCCAACGAATATGAATGGATTTGGCACTATGCCAGTTCTAAGCAGAAGCTTCAACAGTCATCATGTGGATTAACTGGCTGCCCTGTGCTTTTCCTCTGCTATAAGAATGGCATGTTGCTGATCAGGGCAGAGCTGTAGCCAACAGCTATAGAAGTGAGAAATAAATGTTTGCTGTTATAAGTCATTGAGATTTGGGATTGCTTGTTATCATAGCATAACTTAGTGAGAGCTGACTAACAGAATGTAAGAGATAGAATTATCTTCGTTTGCATATAATATGATCATTTATCCAGAAAAACCAACAGATTCAGAAGACAGACTATTAGGACCAGTAAGAGAATTAAGTAAGATCAGTGACTACGAGATCAATTTTTAGCACTAACAACAACCAATCAGAAAATATAATAAATAATAATATATCATTCCCACTATCAAGAAATCTATTAAACATCTAAGACTTAATTATATTAATGAAATAATGTACAAGGTATATAGAGAGAAAACAGAAAACTTCAAAATATTAATAAAGTATGTAAAAGATGATCTGAATAAATGAAGAAAATCCTATGCTTTTGGATGAGACAACTTAATATTATACTATAATGACATCAATTCTCCCATTTAATTGATAAATTCAATACAACTCAAAAAAAATTCTACTTAGATTTTTCTGAGGAACATAACGACTTACTTTAAAATTTATTTGGAGGAATAAGGGTTTATGAATAGCTAAGTCAAGCTTGAAGAACATGAAGAGAAAGGGAGCCTGCCCTACTAGATATAGAAATACACAACAAAGCCATACTAACAGAAATAGTGGTGCACTGGTAAAACAAACAAACAAACAAAAAACAAAACAACCAAAACCAAAAACAAAAAACAGATAAATAGGCCTATAAAATAGGACAGAGAGTTCAGATACTGATATTATGTATATGTGGAAAACTAAATATGATGAAAAGGATATCACAAGTCAGTACCTAGAAGCTTACATTGGGAAAATTGGCTCACTGTAAAGACAGAAATAAAACTGGATCTTTGCCTCATATATCATACAAATGTGGACTCCACATGGATTAAAGATCTAAGAGAAAAAGGTACAACTATAAAGTTAGTGGAGCAGAATGTAGAATATCTTGGCGACCTAAGGGCAGGGAAAAGCTTTTCAAAAAATTTTTTCAAAAGCACAAATCATAAGGCAAAGTACTGATGACTTTGAGTTCATTTACATTAAGGCTTTCTGTTCAAAGAAGACACCATGGACACATTTATTACACAGAAGGCAATATGAGAAAAATACTCAAAATGTCTAAACCCCACTACATGAATAACACAAGTAACTTCTACAAATTAACAAAAGAAAGTCATCGACCCCAGTAGAAAAGTAAGTAAAGGATTCAAAAAGGCAATGTACTTAAGAGGACACTTGAATTACTACCACACAAGTGAAGAGAAGTAATGCCTCAAATCGTTAGTAATCTGAGAAATTTTAAAGAGATTGCATTGAATCTACAGATGGCTTTGGGTAATGTGAACTTTTTAACAATATTAATTCTTCTGGAATATCTTTCCATTTGTTTGCATCTTCTTCGACTTCTTTCATCAAAGTCTAGTAGTTTTCCTTGTACAGATTTTTCACTTTGTTGGTTAAATTTATTCCTAAGTATTTTATTGATTTTGATGCTATTGTGAACGGGGTTGTTTTCTTTATTTGTTTTACTTTGTACTTCATTGTTAGTATGTAAAAATGTAACTTCTTTGCATATATTGATTTTATTTTTATTTTTTACTTATTTTTTTTTTCTTTCTTTCGTTCTTCTTTTTTTTTTTTAATGAAGAGCAAAACCACATTATCACACCAGTTTAATAAATCACCTGCTCTGATTTTCTCTGGGCTGAGTACTTGGATGTCTCTCTCTCTCTTTTTTTAATATATATATATATATATATATTTTTTTTTTTATGATACGCGGGCCTCTCACTGCTGTGGCCTCTCCCGCCGCGCAGCACAGGCTACGGACG
>NW_006793908.1:1436311-1439395 GCF_000442215.2 Lipotes vexillifer
GGGCCACGGCCCACGGGCCCAGCCGCTCCACGGCATGTGGGATCCTCCCGGACCGGGGCACGAACCCGCGCCCCCTGCATCGGCAGGTGGACCCCCAACCACTGCACCGCCAGGGAAGCCCCTTAATAGATCTTTATTGGAGTATAATTGCTTCACTATACTGTGTTAGTTTCTGTTGCACAACAAAGCGAATCAGCCATAGGCATACACATGTTCTCATATCCCCTCCCTCTAGAGCCTCCCTCCCATCGTCCCTATCCCACCCTTCTAGGTCATCGCAAAGCACTGAGCTGATCTCCCTGTGCCATGCTGCTGCTTCCCACCAGCCAACTATTTTACATTTGGTAGTGTACATATGTTGATGTTACTCTCACTTCACCTCAGCTTCCCCTTCCCACCCCAAGTCCTCAAGTCCATTCTCTATGTCTACCTTTTTATTCCTGTCCTGCAACTAGGTTCATCAGCCTTTTTTTTTTTTTTTAGATTCCATATATATGTGTTAGCATACGGTATTTGTTTTTCTCTTTCTGACTTCACTGTATGACAGACTCTAGGTCCATCCACCTCAATACAAATAACTCAATTTCATTTCTTTTTATGGCTGAGTCATATTCCATTGTATATATGTGCCACATCTTCTTTATCCATTCATCTGTCAGTGGACGTTTAGGTTGCTTCCATGTCCTGGCTATTGTAAATAGTGCTGTAATGAACATTGGAGTGCATGTCTCATTTTGAATTATGGTTTTCTCAGGGTATATGCCCAGTAGTGGGATTGCTGGGTCATATGGCAGTTCTACTTTTAGTTTTTTAAGGAACCTCCATACTGTTTTCCATAGTGGTTGTATCAATTTACATTCCCACCAACAGTGCAGGAGGGTTCCCTTTCACCACACCCTTTCTAGCATTTATTGTTTCTAGATTTTTTTATAATAGACATTCTGACCAGCTTGAGGTGATACCTCATTGTAGTTCTGATTTGCATTTCTCTAATAATTAGTGATGTTGAGCATCTTTTCATGTGCCTCTTGGCCATCTGTATGTCTTCCTTGGTGAAATGTCTATTTAGGTCTTCCGCCCATCTTTTAACTGGCTTGTTTGTTTTTTTGATATTGAGCTCCATGAGCTGTTTGTATATTTTGGAGATTAATCATTTGTCTGTTGTTTCATTTGCAAATATTTTCTCCCATTCTGAGGGTTGTCTTTTTGTCTTGTTTTTGGTTTCCTTTGCTGTGCAAAAGGTTTTAAGTTTAATTAAGTCCCAGTTGTTTATTTTTGTTTTTATTTCCGTTACTCTAGGAAGTGGGGCAACAAAGATCTTGCTGTGGTTTATGTCAAAGAGTGTTTTTTCTGTTTTCCTCTAAGAGTTTTATAGTGTCTGAGAAATATACCATGTTCTTGGACTGGAAGAATCAATATTACGAAAATGACTATACCACCCAAAGCAATCTACAGATTCAGTGCAATCCCTATCAAACTACCAATGGCATTCTTCACAGAATTACAGCAAAAAATTTTACAGTTTGTATGGAAACACGAAAGACCCCCAACAGCCAAAGCAATCTTGAGAAAGAAAAACAGAGTTGGAGTAATCAGGCTCCCTGACTTCAAACTATACCACAAAGCTACAGTAACCAAGACAGTATGGTACTGGCATAAAACCAGAAATATAGACCAACGGTACAGGACAGAATGCCCAGAGATAAACCCATGCACATATGGGCACCTAATTTATAACAAAGAAGGCAAGAACATACAATGGAGAAAAGACAGCCTCTTCAATAAGTGGTGCTGGGAAAACTGGACAGCTACATGTAAAAGAGTGAAACTAGAACATTCTTTAACAACATACACAAAAATAAACTCCAAATGTGCATACTGATTTTATATTTTTATATTACACAATGTCATATGTCAATTTAAAAATAAGATAGACTTTTGGATGATGCTGAAAGATGCTGAAGGAAGATGATAAATTTCACTAATGTGGATTAACCTTAGCAGCCTAAAAACAACGATGTCCGCAATGAATTTTCTGGGCATGCCTCACAAGAGCTGATTCAACTCAAGAAGATAACAATAGCTTCAAAGGATATAAGCTCATGAGAAGGGAAATGTTTAACAGCTTGTGCTGGTTACTCTTCGTAATAATGATAGCACACGGCATTGGAACAGAGCTTTACACTTCTTAAACTGCTAGCACAGCCACTGACCCATTTGATCCTCACAACAGCCAAATGACAGTGGTCAGGGAAGTGACATTATCACCTCCTTAAAAATGAGGAAACTGAGGCTCTAAAGATTTAAGAGATTTCCCCAATTTCACAGCAGTATCTTCCTGGGAACTCCAAGTTCAGTGTTCTCCCTACTACTCCATACTTGCATGCTTCCTCTGAACCTGAAAGGGAATGGCATTACTTATGCTGAATTGTACAAGCTAATTAACTTTAAAAAATGATGTAGAGGATGTACAGCAGCAGGAAGTATCAGAACTGATTTCACTGCTTGTTTAGATGAGCCTGCTTTGTAGTACATAGGTTTAGCAAGCTCATGTGCAAACAAGCGTTTTAACCAGCAGAATGCAGTCCAATAGTTAATAACTTGTCTGTACTGTCACACAGTGGATTTTGGTTGGAGAGAGTGAGGTGAGAGAGGGTGGGAATTCTATACTGTTTTGAAGCACGCAGGGTGGAGTTTATCTGAGAGGCCAAGCGTTAACAGATTTTGTCTTGTGGTTCCCCTGTGGGTTAGACAAAGGTCATTCACTGTGATGTCATGCAATAAAACAAACCTCAAAACAATGCAGATTTCCTTCAGATCTACTGCAAGGAGCAGCTTTACAGAAGCCTTTATGCTGAGCAGTGACAGTCTATTTAAGACACATATGTTGAGTATCTGCTCAATTACCAGTTTGATATTTTGCAAAGGTAGTAGAAATACTTCAATTGCCATTTGGTAAACAGAAGAATGCAGCTGGGCTTCCATTAAAATTGGAGGTACAAAGTACTATCAAAACAGAGGGCAGAAATGGATCACAATGAGGGGCATGGGAGAGTAGGGAAACCAATTTGAATT
The DNA here is from genome assembly GCF_000442215.2 of Lipotes vexillifer. NCBI lineage: Eukaryota > Metazoa > Chordata > Mammalia > Artiodactyla > Lipotidae > Lipotes > Lipotes vexillifer. The sequence continues at coordinate 1,439,387 of NW_006793908.1, forward strand.
GGAATTTCA
>NW_006793908.1:1439405-1445717 GCF_000442215.2 Lipotes vexillifer
AGGTCCAGAAAACTGTTAATAGGCAGAGCTGGAGGGAAGAGGCAGGATGGGATGGTATGACAGCCCAAGAGGTCAGAGGTGGGGCACCTGAAGGCATTTTCAGCAAAGCCCTGTTGAGCTGGTAGCACTGTGGATAGTAGGGTCCTTTGAATGTCACATACCTTTTCCTATTCCCACTCGAGTGCCCCTGGTTTGCAAACATGGCTTATTCCCTCTCCCTCCTTGCTATCCTGGAAAATCCCTATTCATCCTCAAGAGTAAGCACAGGTGTCTCCCACTTTGAATGCTCCCTTTTCTGATCCTTCCAAACATGATGCATCCTTGTCATTGTATCTAAACATCCCTCCATTGCACTTGTTCCGCAGTATGACATCCATTTGCTTGGGTATCAGTTTCTTCCACCAGCCTGTTGGCAGAGTAGGAGCGTCATGTCTTATTAGCCTTTTTATTTCCACTGCCCAGCAGAGTGCCTAGCACATGGTAAGCACTTAATAAAATATCCTTAAATAGATAGCTAATTTTCTACATAAAGCTTTACATGTCCTCCATTGTAGGATTTGTTCCTCAATACCTTACATTTTAGCACCTATTATAGTGGTATCTTTTTAAAAATATAAATTTTCTACCTGCTTATAGCTGGTAACTAGATTTGCAATTGACTTTGGTATATTGATCTTATATACAGCAATATTGCTAAACTCTCCATTAATTTCAAGAATTTCTCTGTAGATGTTTTTGGGCTGTCTATGTAGATAATTATATCAGTGGTGAGTTTTATTTCTTATTTTCAGTGCTCATATGCTTTCTTTTTCTCTTCTTGCTATTCTGGCTAGGATCTCCAAAGTGTTGTTGAATACAAATGGTGATGGAGGGCATCTTGTCTTGATCCTGATATTAATAGGAATGTGTGCTGTGTTTCTCAACTGAATATGATGGTGGCTCCAAGTTTTCTGTAGATACCATTTATCAGGTTAGGATGGCTCCTTCCCATTCCTAGTTTGCTAAGAGAGTTTATCATGTATGGTTGTTGAATTTTCTTAAATCCTTTTTTTTTTTTAATCTATTGCAATGATCACTTTTTTCCTCCTTTCACTGGATGGTGGTGGTGAGCTACATTCATAGATTTTTGTATATAGGAACTAAATTTGCATGTTGGGAATAAGCCCGAAACCCAAGTTATGAGTTATGACTTTTTATACATTGCTTAATTTGGTATCCTAATATATTGCTTGGGACTTTTTGTATCTATGTTCATGAATGAGATTGGAGGGTAATTTTCCCTTCTATTTTTTACTGTCAGTTTTCTCTATCAAGGTTACATGAGCCTCTAAAATGAATTGGAGAGTGTCTCCCCTTCCATCATTTTCTTCCCCCCAACTTTCTGAATAGTTTGTTTATGGTTGAGATGATCCGTTCCTTGAATGTTTGATAGAACTTATCTGTAAAACTGTCTGGATCCTATGTAATCTTCAAGGAAGTTTTGTAACTACTGATTGATTTCGATTAATACTGCTAGCACCATTCAAGTTTTCTACTTTTTCTAGGATTGGTTTGGGCAATTTTCACCGTCCATTTTATATACATTTTCAAATTTGTTGACATAATGCAGTTTATGATATTTTCTCACCTTGTTTATTTTGAGCATCTTTACAGCTTTGTTACATAATTTAAATGCAATAAATTCATCCATTTTAAGTGTAAAAGTTCAACAAGTTTTTTGTTTTTTTTTTGCGGTACATGGGCCTCTCACTGTTGTGGCCTCTCCCGTGGCGGAGCACAGGCTCCGGACGCACAGGCTCAGCGGCCATGGCTCACGGGCCCAGCCGCTCCGCGGCATGTGGGATCTTCCCGGACCGGGGCGTGAACCCGTGCCCCCTGCATCGGCAGGCGGACTCTCAACCACTGCGCCACCAGGGAAGCCCCGTTCAACAAGTTTTGGTAAATATGTTCAATCATGCAAACGATGCTACAGTATGCTCTAGAATACTTTCATCACCTCAAAAAAATTCTCATACCCTACAGTGTTCAATCCCTGCCCCTATGCAACCGTATATCTCTTCTGCCTCTATAGCTTTACCCTTTTCAGAATTTAATATAAATGGAATCATATGATATTTAGTCTTCTGTACATTACTTCCTTCAATTAACATGAGATTAATTGAGATTAATGTTTGAGATTCATCCATGTTATTGTGTCAGTAGTTTATCTCTCTTTACTGTTAAGTAGTATTCCATTGTATGAACATAACACATTTTGTTAAATCCATTCTCCAACTGGCAGTCATTTGGGTTGCTTCCACTTTTTGGCTGTTACGTATAATGACTGCTATGAACATTGTGTACAAATCTCTGTGTGAACATACGATTTCATTTCTTTTAGGTAGATACTGAGCAGTGGAATTCCTCAGTCATATAGAAAGTATATGCTTAATTTTTTCAGAAACTTCCAAAGTGTTCTTCAAAGTATCTGTGCCGTTTTGTATTTGCATTCGTAATATATCAGAGCTCCAGTTGCTCCACATACTCCTCAACACTTGGTATCATCAGTTTAGTTTTGTTTTGTTTTAACAAACCTAAAGAATTTTAGCCATCCTAGTATATGTGTAGGCATATCTCATTGTGGTGTTGATGACCAATGATATTGAGTATAATTACCTATACTTGTTCATATATCTCCTTTTATAAGTCTTGTTTAAATGACTTTCCTATTATTTATGCATGTGCCCATTTAAATTTTTTATTAGGTTGTTTGTTTTCTTGTTATTCAATTTAAGAGTCCTTTATATATGTTTCAGATCAAATCTTTTGCCAGACTCTATTATCTTTTTAATGCCTGCACCATGTTTTTTTGCAATTCTAATATTATTTATATATGCCTTCTTTCATTTTTACCTTGATCAAGCTTGCCAATTATTTATTGTATTGTAAATTTTATTAGTCCTTTCAAAGAGCTAACTTTTGGGGCTTCCCTTGTGGTGCAGTGGTTGAGAGTCTGCCTGCCGATGCAGGGGACGCAGGTTCATGCCCCTGTCCAGGAAGATCCCACATGCCGCGGAGTGGCTGGTCCTGTGAGCCATGGCCTCTGAGCCTGCGCATCCAGAGCCTGTGCTCCACAACGGGAGAGGCCACAACAATGAGAGGCCCGTGTACTTCACTGATTTCTACTCATATCGTTATTTCCTTCCTTCTACTATACTTTTCAAAATTTTCCTTACAACCAGTAGATACTTAGCTAGATCATTTACAACCTTTAAATTTTTCTAATCTAAGCATTACATTTCCCTTGGATTGCTACTTTAGCAGTAGCAGCACATATATTATTGCTGTAAAAGATTTAAATTCCATCCTGACTTAAAAACTTTGCAAATTAGACAATTTCTCTTTGCTTTCAGTTTTGCAGTGTCCACTATATGTCTAAGCATGCATTATTTCTTTTCATTTGTTCTTTTTCCTCCTCCTTCATCTTTCTCCCTCTAAATCGTGCTTAACTTTTTGAAGTTGAGTGTTTCATCAATTTTGGAAAATTCTAAGCCATTTTCCTCATCAAATATTTCCATTATGTCTGTGATCTCCATCTGTAACTCCAATGAAATGTATATATAGATTTTACCACTGTTTCCTTTGTCTCTTATCCTCTTTTTATAGACCTTTCTCTTTGTGCTTCTTTCTGGAATTATTCTTCTGTTCCATCTTCCAGTTCATTAACTGTCTCTTTAGTTATGTCTAATCTGCCTTTTAATCCCTCCATTGAATTTCTAATTTTAGTATTTTCATTTATAGAAAATGTTTGGTTCCTTTTTTATATCTGCCTAATAAAATTTGATAGTTTATTATTTCTTTGTTATAACTTCAGTAGTATTTTTGTTTAGATTTTTTTTTTTTTTTTTGCAGTACGCGGGCCTCTCACTGTTGTGGCCTCTCTCGTTGCGGAGCGCAGGCTCCAGACGTGCAGGCTCAGTGGCTATGGCTCACGGGCCCAGCCGCTCCGTGGCATGTGGGATCTTCCTGGACTGGGGCACGAACCCATGTCCCCTGCATTGGCAGGCAGACTCTCAACCACTGTGCCACCAGGGAAGCCCTGTTTAGATATTTATTCAAATATTTTTATGTTCTGTAGCTGATACATTGATTGTAAGTAGACTTTTTGATTTGTCTGGTTCTGTAGTTTATAGTTTTACCCTCTTTCACTAATGGTGGCTTACCTCCCATGTATTTATAAACTTTTGATGGGGCTCTCATTTTTTTTTTTTTTTTTGCAAACTTTACCTGTGAGATATTTTCGAGATCTGTTTTGAAAATATATTATTTCCAAGAAGATTTCTGTTGGCAGAAGCTAGCTTCTGGGGAAACCCCTGACCCCATACCACTTTAAATTTTCTCCTTTTTTTTTTGCCACAAAGGTTTTATGAATTATGGTCCCAAATCTGTGGGACTGCAGTACTATATTTAGGAATTCTCAGAGGGACTCTATTTTTTCATATGCCACCTAAGGCTTTAACCCAAATTGGCTCTAACTCCACAATCTCCTTCTGGATTCTGGAGATTCTTTTCTTTTCTTTAAATAATGAAGCATCATCTATGAGTCTCATGATCTAGGGTCCTACTCTGCTTATGTCTCAGAATTTGCCTCTATCTTCTAGATTCAAGTCCTTTTAAAATCCAAATTTGAATTTGCCAGGAATTGGCAAATAATCCCATGGCAAATGCCACTCCAGTGCTTACTTTGCCTTCTAGGCTTATATTTCTAGCCTTCAAGGAATTCTTTTACATTTATGCCAGCTCAACATACATTTGTGGGTGTGTGTGTCCATCACCTTTACATGTCCTGTTACAGGAAGGGGTTCCCTAAATATCTAGTTCACCTTTGACTAGAAATGGAAGTTTTCACTTGGATGGTTTTAAAGTTGTTTGGGGGTGTTTAATCCAGAGTTCCACCTGATCATGCCTTACTCCAAGGCCTCCAGTGACTTTCCAGCATATTTAGAATGGTATCCAAACTCCTCACCATGGTCTGTGAGGCTTGGCAAAATCGAACTTCTTGCTGCTCCCCCAACCTCATGTTCTCTCACTTCCTCCTCACTCATTCAAACATACTGGCTTCCTTATTGGTCCTTGAGTATGGCCAAGGATGCTCCTGCCACAGGGCCTTTGCCCTTCTTCTCCCATCCACCTGGAACTCTCTCTAGATACTCATACGCCTTGCACTCTCATTCCATTTTGGTCTCTTACCTAATTACACCTCTTCTGAGATGCCTTCTACTTCTGCGTCTCTTAACACTCATCATTCTTTATCCCCTTTCTCTACATTCTCTTTCTTCACAGTACACGCCATTATATATCTACTTATTTGTGCATTTGCTTTTGCTTTTTTGAATGTAATCACTATGAAAGTGTGTCTGTGTTGTTCACCACTGACTTCCCAGTGCCTAGAACAGTACTGCACACAAATAGGCACTCAAATATTTGCTGAATCAACAGATGAATATCACTATCATTTTAATAAAAGAATGAGTCATTCTCTTTTAGAAAGGGAGCTATATTCTGGGGCATGTGGCTTTGAAACTAACACTAAAAGAATATCATGTAACACATGGAATGACATTTTTTTTAAACAGGTCCGTTTGGTTCTTGCAAAATGCACAATTTCCAAGCAGCTGCTTAAAGACGAGGCAATTCATTTCCAAGCTGTTTCCTGCAAGTACATTTGATAGTGTTACATATTTATTAAGTGCCAGGGTGCTAAATTAGGTAATGGTGGAGAGTGACCACATTTCAGTCCAGCTAGTGTGGGTCTAGAGAACGCAAGGAAGAGAGCTGTGGAGTTGGCCTGGCCCCCTTCCTCAGAGCCCTCAGGATTCACTCCCCAGATGCGGAGAGGTAGGTTTAGAGAATGTGGAGTTATTGTGTGTTGAGTGTTACAGTGGCCCCAACCATTTCCCAATTCAGTTTCCCTTGTTGCAAAAGTAATGTAGACAAGAAGGTAGGTCGGGACTTTCTTCTGGGCCACCTTGCTGTTCTTGGAATGACTGGGTGCTTCTTAGTAGTAGGAAACTTAAGAATTTCATGGTATAAGCTTGCTATGTATTCCTGAAAATGGGAATTCTGCCTGAATCTGCTCAATAAGGAGCTGTTACGTTATGTTCCTGGGACTGTGCTTTAACATGGGCTCTGGTTCCTTTAAATCCTCTGAGTCCTGATTTACCATGGATCCTAGTTGCTTCCAGCTGCAGGTCATCCTCCCAGGTGACAGTGACATTTCCTACATTCTCGATATTGTTGCATAACTTCCGTAAATCCCCAATTGCCTGCTGA
>NW_006793908.1:1445727-1459172 GCF_000442215.2 Lipotes vexillifer
CTGTTTTGTCAACCATTTCCTTAAAAACACACTGAGCCTTCACAAACTGGCATTTTAGCATCATGTTCTACCCGCCTTAACTTCTTCCCGGTGAGTCCAGCTCCATTACCTGACCACCTTCATCAGCCACTGTGAGTCAGAACTGTCCACCAAGGCTGAAATGAACGGCAGGAGGAGGCCATTCATATGCAGAAATAACCCACCGTGTCAGACCACACTCAGCTCAAGATGGTGCAGTGGGGGCCCCCTCGCCTGAGAGGGTGGGCTGTGTGGTGCAGTGAAATTAAATGGCTGAAGTGGGGGAGAACTGTCTCCAGTCCTGGCTTGAGTCTAAAAGTGTACATTTTTGGATTGGGTTGTTTGTTTTTTTGTTATTGAGCTGCATGAGCTGCTTGTAAATCTTGGAGATTAATCCTTTGTCAGTTGCTTCATTTGCAAATATTTTCTCCCATTCTGAGGGTTGTCTTTTCGTCTTGTTTATGATTTTCTTTGCTGTGCAAAAGCTTTTAACTTTCATTAGGTCCCATTTGTTTATTTTTGTTTTTATTTCCATTTCTCTAGGAGGTGGGTCAAAAAGGATCTTGCTGTGATTTATGTCATAGAGTGTTCTGCCTATGTTTTCCTCTAAGAGTTTGATAGTGTTTGGCCTTACATTTAGGTCTTTAATCCATTTTGAGTTTATTTTTGTGTATGGTGTTAGGGAGTGTTCTAATTTCATTCTTTTACATGTACCTGTCCAGTTTTCCCAGCACCACTTATTGAAGAGGCTGTCTTTTCTCCACTGTATATTCTTGTCAGAAAGAGAAAAACAAATACTGTATGCTAACACATATATATGGAATCTAAGAAAAAAAAAAAAAAAGGTCATGAAGAACCTAGGGGTAAGACGGGAATAAAGACACAGACCTACTAGAGAATGGACTTGAGGATATGGGGAGGGGGAAGGGTAAGCTGTGACAAAGTGAGAGAGTGCTGTGGACATATATACACTACCGGATGTAAAACAGACGGCTAGTGGGAAGCAGACGCATAGCACGGGGGAGATCAGCTCGGTGTTTTGTGACCGCCTGGAGGGGTGGGATAGGGAGGTGGGAGGGAGGGAAACGCAAGAGGGAAGAGATATGGGAACATATGTATATGTATAACTGATTCACTTTTTTATAAAGCAGAAACTAACACACCATTGTAAAGCAATTATACTCCAATAAAGATGTTAAAAAAAAAAGTGTACATTAAGTATATACTGTAATAGATCATTTTACCTTTTCATTTAGGAAAATGTTCCAGAGATTTTATTATAAAGAATTGGTACTATGCAGCGTGGCTTTAGCCAGAGAATGCATATCGTAGTTGGGATTCTACAACATAACTGACTTTAGCTGTGGTCACACACAAATGAGTACTATGGGCTTTTTATAGTTTTTATGTGGGAAGATCCAGGGCATAGCCTGCCCTTTTAGGATATCCACCCACACAGGATATTTATATAATATGTACATGTATGTAAACATATATTATAGATACGTATAAATGTTGCAGGAATCCAATTTAATTTAGTAAAATTTTACTGAGCACTCACTGTGTGCCAGACAATTTTCTAGAATACAAAGATGGATCAGGAATAGACCCTGCCCTCAAGGAGTTCACTGTGGTTAAGTAATATATGGACTTATTCCTTCACTCCTTCTTGGCAAGGGTGGGTAGAGTTCCCAAGACCCAAGAAGGGTTAAACCATTCATTTATTTATTGTTTTAGCAACCACATGGCAAGTTGTTACTTGGCTTGAGTTGGATGGTAAGTTACAGTTTGGCTTTTTCGTTTTTTTTTTTTAAGAGCTTTCAGCTAAAAAATATCCAAACCCTGCAGCTAACTTAAAAATTAAATTATTGCTTAAGGTCTCTTCTATTTTGACATACAACATGGATTTCTTTTTAACTTTTTATTTTATATTGGAGTATAGTCAATTAACAATATTGTGATAGTTTCAGGTGCACAGCAAAGGGACTCAGCCGTGTATATACATGTATCCATTCTCCACCAAACTCCCCTCCCATCCAGGCTGCCATATAACATTGAGCAGAGCTCCCTGTGCTATAAAGTAGGACCTTGTTGGTTATCCATTTAAATACATCAGTGTGTACATGTCGATCCCAAACTCCCTGTCTATCCCTTTCCCCCCATCCTTCCCCCCCAGGTAACCGTAAGTTCATTCTCTAGGTCTGTGAGTCTGTTTCTGTTTTGTAAATAAGTTCATTTGTATCATTTCTTTTTAGATTCTGCACATAAGGGGTATCATACGATATTTCTCTTTCTCTGACTTACTTCACTCAGTATGACAATCTCTAGGTCCATCTATGTTGCTGCAAATGGCATTATTTCATTCTTTTTAATTGCTGGGTAATATTCCATTGTATATATATATACCACATCTTCTTTATCCATTCCTCTGTCAATGAACATTTAGGTTGCTTCCATGTCCTGGCTATTGTAAACAGTGCTGCAATGAACACTGGGGTGCATGTACCCTTTCGGACCATGTTTTTCTCCAGATATATGCCCAGGAGTGGGATTGCAGGGTCATATGGTAGCTCTGTTTTTAGTTTTTTAAGAACTTCCGTACTGTTCTCAATAGTGGCTGTACCAATTTACTTTCCCACCAACATTGTAGGAGGGTTCCCTTCTCTCCACACCCTCACCAGCATTTATTGTTTGTGGATTTTTTGATGATAGCCATTTTGACTGGTTTGAGGTGATATCTCATTATAGTTTTGATTTGCATTTCTCTAATAGTTAGCGATGTTGAACATCTTTTCATGTGCCTCTTGGCCATCTGTATGTCTTCTTTGGAGAACGTCTATTTAGGTCATCTGCCCATTGTTTGACTGGGTTGTTTGTTTTGATGTTAAGCCTCATGAGCTGTTTGTAAATTTTGGAGACTAATCCCTTGTTGGTCACATCATTTGCAAATATTTTCTCCCAGTCTGTGGGTTGTCTTTTCATTTTGTTTATGGTTTTTGTTGCTGTGCAAAAGCTTTTGAGTTTAACTAGGACCCATTTGTTTATTTTTGTTTTTATTTCCATTATTATGGGAGACAGATTAAAAAAGATATTGTTGTGATTTATGTCAGAGAGTATTCTGCCTATGTTTTCCTCTGGGAGTTTTATAGTGTCCAGTCTCACACTTAGGTCTTTAATCCATTTTGAGCTTATTTTGTGTTAAAGAATGATCTAATTTCATTTTTTTTTTTTTTTACATGTAGCTGTCCAGTTTCCCCAGCACCATTTATTGAAGACACTGTCGTTCTACCATTGTGTTGTCTTGCCTCCTTTATTGTAGATTAATTGACCATAGGTGCACGGGTTTATTTCTGGACTTTCTATCCTGTTCCACTGATCTATATTTCTATATTTTTGCACCAGTACCATACTATTTTTATGACTATACCTTTGTAGTATAGTCTGAAGTCAGGGAGCCTGATTCCCTCAGCTCCATTTTTCTTTCTCAAGATTGCTTTGGTGATTCAGGGTCTTTTGTGTCTCCGTACAAATCTTAAGATTTTTTTGTTCTAGTTCTGTGAAAAATGCCATTGGTAATTTGATAGGGATTGCAGTGAATCTGTAGATTGCCTTGGGTATTATAGTCATTTTGACAATATTGATTCTTCCAATCCACACACATGGTATATCTTTCCATCTGTTAGTGTCTTCTTCGATTTCTTTCATCAGCATCTTACAGCTTTCAGAGTACAGGTCTTTTGTCTCCTTAGGTAGGTTTATTCCTAGGTATTTTATTCTCTTTGATGCAATGGTAAATGGGACTGTTTCTTGAGTTTCTCTTTCTGATCTTTTGTAACATGGAAAAATTTTGATTATGTAAAGTGAAAGACCACTTAGTGTTGAATGTTTAAACTAGACTCAACTCAGCTTGGTTCCACTTATCGCATATCAAAGATAGTTAAATAAATGAGGAGGATGGGAAAGGAGGAACGGAAACAAAAAAATGGAGGAGAAACAAAGAATAAATATGTCAATGAGCTGATGATATTTTCCATGTCTTAGAGATAATCTTTGAAGGCAGAACATGAACTGAGGAACACATCTGGTAGAAGCTAATCTCTCTAATCTCTTTCCTTGTATAATGAACTTTCATTCACTCAACAGACAATGAGCGCTGACTATGCCAGGCACTTTGCTAGGCACCCAGGAAATGGAAATAAACCAGTTATAGTCCCTGTCTTCAAGGAATACATAATTTAATAGAGGGGACTAATCATATTAACAAATATGTACTAAATGAAAAAGAGAGAAAGAGACAGACAGATTTTTTAAAATTAAAAAATATCCAAAAAAACTTATGGTTACCAGAAGGTAAGTGGGGGCAAGGGATAAATTGGGAGATTGGGATTGACATATACACACTACTGTATATAAAACAGATAACTAATAAGGACATACTGTGTAGCACAGGGAACTCTACTCAATACTCTGTAATGACCTATATGTGGAAAAGAATCCAAAAAAGGAGTGGATATATGTGTATGTATGACTGATTCACTTTGCTGTACATCTGAAACACAACATTGTAAATCAACTATACTCCAATAAAAATTTTTTAAAAAAAGTATCTATATACAAGGGCAATCCTGATGATGGGTCAGAACTATTCATCTCTTCAGGGACATGAGGATTTTTGAAAACCTGGCTTGTGGCATTTCATATGAGTAATCTACTCCATTTGGTTAAAGAGAGTACATGTCATAGACCCGGATTATGGCCAGAGTTCTTCCAGCTTATGGCTGAGTGGCCTTGGGCTAGTCACATCACCTCTCTGAGCATACTGCCTCATTTGACAAAAATGGAGTTAGCTTTCTACAGGAGGATGTTGATAGGAGAAAGCACTTTGCAAATGAGAAGGACTATAAGGTATGACTACATTCTTCTTAAACAACCTTTCAGCAGTATGATCTCTAATTTTTCCAGTTGCCCATCTTGCATATCCAGTAGACAAAGGGATCTGAACCTAGGTCCACGGATTAATTATTGGCTGGGATACTTGCTAAGATCACTTGTAAAGTTTTGCATATAATTCACATGCACATTTTACTAGTTCTACAGTTTTCATCAGATTCTCAACGGGGTCCATGGCTGAAAAAGAGGTTAAGAACTACTGGTCTAGATAGAGTGATTGCGGGGAAGGGGTGTGGAGAGGGTACCATTTTTATCTTTGTATTCCAATACCTATGTCACAGTGCCTTGTGCACAGTAGAGGCTCCTAAATTTGTTGCCAAAGTCCATATCAAAATGGATATGTGTTATGGTGGCAAACATCCACTTTCAAAGTGAGTCTGGCTTTATCCTAGGGATGAAGTACTGAATTTTGATGAAGCCTATCATTGGTTGTCAAGTAGGAAGAGGTGCTAAGTTTTAGGAGTCCTGGCAGTGGCACAGTTCTCAGCAATCTTTTTTCAGAAATCTACGTTGCTTATATTCTCAACCAACTTTGAGAACTTTGAAACTCCACCTTTCCTCTTTGTTGAACTTGCAGGTGGCTTTGTTCGTTTGATGGTGTCAAGGTTGAAGGCTGCTCAGTCATGCAAGTGTCCTAAAGACTCTCCTCCAAACACATGAATGAGAAGGACCTGGTGATCATGTGCTCCCTCCGGGAGAAACCACAGCCTAAAAGCAGACGCAACTTCAGGGGAACTGTAAGGTCCAGGGGAGCTACACCGGAGACTGTAAAGTTTGAACACGAAAGTTTGAAAATAGGTGAAGCACTTAGCCTGTCAAAATGTATCACAGGTACAAGGCTGTTCATGGCATCATTACTGTAATATTGAAAAACTGGAAAACAACCTAAATGTCTGGCAACAGGAGACTAGTTAAAATCAGTACCCTATACCCTAGCAATAAAATACTAGTAAAGCATTCAACAGAATGGGGTAATTATCATGCTCTGAAGTGGCACTATAACTAGGATACAATTTTTTAAAGTGAAAAGTTTATTGCTTTTTAGAAAACATTTTATTCTGAAACACTTATGGGCTCAAGAGAAGTTGAAAAAATAGGGCAGTAAGCCCCATGTACCCTTCACCCAGCCTCCCCCAATGGTACATTTAAAATAGGTTTTAAAGACAAAGTAGGTTGCAGAATGGTATATATGGTAGGATTCTATTTAAGTAAAAATAAAGGGAATATATCAAATGGTTAGCACTGGATATCTCTGGGGAATGAGATATGATAGGCAGCAGCAGGAAAAGAAAATGAACTTTTAGTTTTTAATTGATAAATATCTGTGCTATTTAATGTACATATCTATACTATATATCTATACGGATACCTATATATCTGTATATAGATAAATATTTCAATGAGCGTATATTGCTTTTAAAAACACCCAAACCAGGGCTTCCCTGGTGGCGCAGTGGTTGAGAGGCCGATGCAGGGGACACGGGTTCATGCCCCAGTCCGGGAGGATCCCACGTGCCGTGGAGCGGCTGGGCCCGTGAGCCATGGCCGCTGAGCCTGCGCACCCGGAGCCTGTGCTCCGCAACGGGAGAGGCCACAACAGTGAGAGGCCCGCATACCACAAAAAAAAAAAAAAAAACCACACAAAACAATAAACTTAGGAGAATGATTTCTATGATTCAAATCCATTCAAATTAATTCAAGCTTTAAAAAATTAGTTATTCTAAGGTTGCCAAATTTTAAAAGACAATGGAAGCTACAATTCAGAATTGTATTATGGGCATTTGTGCCTGTTGCCCCAGAACTCACCACAACATTCCTCATAAAATATGTCCTGGAAGAGGGCATTTTTCATGAAACACAAAACCTATTTTCCACAATTCCATGGATGTTGGACCCTTAAGGCATGACTAGATTACATATTTGGAAACCAAAGTACTGGGTTGACCAAAAAGTTCTTTTGGGGGTTTTCCATCAGATATTCTAAAAGGCCTCAGTTTCTACATTTAAAGTAATTTTACCAGCAGAATTATACTACGACCATTTCTCCCTAAGCCAGCTTTTGGATGTGCACGAAGCTTTAGTAGCTAAAATTCAAACCTGGCCTTGGTATGCAATCTTGACTATTCTAAGCTCTCTGATTCCTCACGTGCTTTTTCTCAACCTTTCTCCATTCTACAACTATTTAAATTATCCGGTACACAATCAAAAATGCATTCCCAGCTGTATTGTACCAGTCAGTAGAGGGTGACGGGGCCTTCCCATATCATTTCTCTTTAAGCTTCAGCATACGTATTTGGACTCTTCATTCTATTTGGAGCTCTCCCAAATTCCACAGGCTGCTCCACTGTGGGGAGGTGGGGAGGGAAGGGGGAAACGAAGGGAAGTGACCGCTGCTGAATGTGCAGGGTGTGTAACGTAACACTCAATTGGGCGCTGCTAATGTATTTAAACGTTTGTTTAGTGAGTAATTTATCTCTGGCATGTTAGGAGGTTGTTAATGGTGTTAGAGAGGAGTAATTGCTGTTTCTGTGATTAAGTGGAAATGAACACAGGCGCATAGTTAACAAGACGTGGTATTTATATGATATTTGTGAGTCATATAAATAGATTTTTCTTCCTTGAATGCTAACTAGAGGCACATGAATCATTCATGGTGTTTATGTGACTGAATGAATGCTGATTCCGCAAGCAGAATTAGCAAAGAAGTCGATTCATATGAAGAACACTATCATTTCTACTTTTTGTTGATCAGAATAGCCTATATTAAAGAAACCAAAAATATACTTTGCAAGTTACATTAGCAATATCCCCGTTCCTTGACAGACACACACACACACACTCATGTGTATCCATCCATCCATCCATCCCATCCATCTAATAGGAATTGCAAGCCAACAATGTGCCAGGCTCTATTGTATGAGGTTGATGAGCCAATTCTGAGCAAAAATAGATCCAGTCTCTGTTCTCACAGGGCTTACAAATTCTGGGGTGGAGACTGCCACTCATAAAGAATTACCCAAATTGTTATATAATTGGCAACTGAGTCAAGTACTCTGAAGGAAAAAAAATAGGTTTTATAAGAATGTATAAGATAAGAACCTAATGTAACATGGGAGGGTCAGGTAGGCTTTCCTGCAGAAATGGAGCTTGAATTAAGATATGAAGGATGACAAAGAGTTAACTAGGTAGAAGAGGATTAGTGACTGATGAGTGTATGTGGTTGGTAAGTGTACGTGTGTGTGTCCATGTGTATGTGGTGTGAGTTGTCCAGCACTGGGAAATATATGGACAAAGGCTCTGGGATGGGAGGGAAGATGATGGTGTCAAAGAATTGAAAAAAAATGACAGGTGGCTGGACCACAGAAAAACTGGGTCAGGTGACTGAGCATGAAATGAGAAAAAGCAGGGTTTAGACCATGCATGGCACTGTAAGCTGTGGCAAGAAACAGGTGCAACGGGAAAAGTTTGAAGAGCTCTAAGCATGAAAAAAAATGCTTCGCTTCCCCCATCCCTAACACACATTACACACAAGATAAACAAAAAGAACGTATGTGTCCAAAAGCCATTGGGCACTGTGTTATATTTTAGACACCATCCCATTAAAACTGGCTCATATTCTTTTTTTTTTTTTTTCCCAAATTTCAGCCATTAATTTTTTTTCATCTTTTAATTTCTATGGGGTTCATCAATTCTTTATCAGTTAACATTCTCATTGACAAAGACCAATTTATATTAACTATAGTTATATATAACATATCAAGGGAGTACACGGGAAAATCAGAACACAAGACTTCATCAGCTAAATAGAGTTCAACTCAGTTTGCTGTTATAGAGACAAACAAGATAAATACATTGAAGCATAAACAAAATATTATGCTCAGAATAACAGCATTCCAGAAGAAAACGGAAAGCTGAAGATACAATAAAGGTCTCTAATTTACAGTATGTATAATTATATAATTTATTAAAATCAACACAATTCATGTACAAAATATTAACATGGCAGCCATTAAGTTTGTTAAGCACTTCAAATACTGAAATGTTAAAACAGTAAAACTACACTAAGCAACTTTGGCATCAAGGGATCTAATCTAGCTCACTAGTTCAGGCTGAACATTCACTCTCCGAAGTATTTCTTCAGGCATGCAAAAAACAGGGCTAACAGGTTTAATCTGCTCTTCTCCCAAAAGTGACAATCCAGCAATTCCAAATAGAGTATGAAAAGGATCTACCATATCTCCTGGCCTGTCCGCAAATCCTCCCGTTTCTTCATCTTGACATGCTAAAATGAAACTGCGCAGTTTCTCTCTGTCAATCCAATGAAGCCTTCCAATTATCTTTAGGGAAGCCAACACCCACGAAGAATAGCATACATCTGGTAACTTCTCTGGCCTTCCATTGAGTCCACCTGATGGAAGCTGTCGTTCACAAAGCCACCAACCAAGTAAATCAGAATTTACTCGATGCAACTGACTAGTAATAGCCAGGAATCCTGTGCAACAATAGATCTGCCCAGCATGGGATTCAGAACCTGGCCTGCAACCAAATCCACCATCGAAGTTCATACATGATAAAACAAATTCGATTGCCTTTTCCACATTAATAGCATCCAGCTTCCGCAATAGAGCCAAAGTTGCCACCGCACAAAAAGAGAATCTTGTGTCGATTTCTCCCCAAATATCTCCAGCGAAAGAACCATCTTCTTTCTGTAGACTCTGAACATATTCCACAACTTTATTTACATCAATAACATTAATACTATCATAGAGAGTAAGAATCTGGACAGCACTAAGAGTGTACAAAAGATGAGGATCATGTCCAATACTAGCACTTATTCCACCACACTGGTGTTGACAAGACTTAATGTCAGAATTTCTTCTCTATTCATGCGATGTAGCTGTCCCATGAGATCCATTACAGTCAGACCCCAATAGATGCCACTCATTCTCAAATATTCAGACATACAGTATTCGTAATCATCTTTCTTTGAGCCATAGGATGCTATATAATCTGCATGCTTCTCCACTAATAGGGTGTCGGGTGCATCTGACTTGATAATAACATCCTTCTGCGGTGTGCCCATGTCTGAGACCGAAAAGAGCTGGTAATGTGTTTGAAGACTGAAATAAGATTTATGAGGAGGGTTCTTATTCAGGGTTCTGTGCACAACCACGGCAGAACAATTCCCAAAGGGATTTTTTTTTTTTTTAATAAATGAAACTTTCATCTATTGTTGTGATCTGTCCATCACAGAGCTCCTTTATGCAACTGAGAACATAAATGTATACGATCACCCTGCAGACATCAAGAAGGTACGAAATTCCCAACTGGACCCATAAGGCTAGTTAAGTGCCTCTTTTGGGCTTTTGTTGTGTTTCTAGAGCTAGTGGAATCTCACCTTTATGGAGACAAATGAGAAAATCAATAGAAATCGGATGTGTTGCAAACTGATTTAGAACAATGGCAATGAGTGTGGGCATTTCTGAGACCCCAAAACAACATGTTTGGTGTCAGAGAGCCCACTGTGTGCTCATTCTATTATTTTACTCCCACAGAGTTTTGATGATTAAGATGTGTTTTATGTGGCTGCCTCCTTGTGGAACCGTTTGGCCTGAGAAGATACCACAGTCTCTCAATTGTTTTCATAAGAATTGCCCACCATCTAGAGGTGTACACACCCAAGAAAAGTCAACATGCTACAGTCAAAAGAGGAAGGCTGAAGTGGTGGACTCCACATGCTGTTTATTTAGTTATCCTATAGCTTTATGACTTGGAAATATCAACAGAGATATGCATCCATCAGTCACAATGGCGGGGATTCAATAGCCCCCTGTGTTGCAGAAGGACACAGCTTGGATCTAGAGAATGAAGACCTCCTGAAACTTGTGAATAAACCCTCTGTGAGCTCATCCAGAGCATTCATATGTCAAAGAAATAGAAATAGCAACTAAAACCCATCACTGGGCAAGCTCAGGAGGGCTGTCTAGCCAAAAAATTCTGAACAAGGAGGTGAGGGGAAGAGGAAAATCTATGCTTCATACATATGTATGAAAATCATCTCTTCTACTAGCTTTGAAACCAAGGTAATAAAGTAATAGCAGATCTTGGAGGACAGTAAAATGAAGGGACTTTTATTTGTAATTTGTAAAACAATAGTGTCTGTCTTCAGCAACCAATCTCCAGGGAATCACTTTCAGAGTCCAGAGTGGAAGAACACTTAACTTGGAAATTGCTCGTTATAAACATTAAGCAGATGGCCCACAAAAGTCTACGAGATATGAAAGCTACTTTAACCCAAGTAGGCAAATCAATCGATAGTTGTTCTAAATATCTGTGTACCTAGTTCTCTGCTAGGAGCAACGGTGTGTGCGCATGTACGCGCGTGTGTGTATTTGTGTGTGTGTGTGTGTGTGTGTGTGTGTGTATGTCTTGGGGGTGGAGAGTAGGTACATTCATTCAGGTACAAGAAAGGCTTTTTTTTTTTTCTGATCAGTTTTTTTTTTTTTTTTTTTTTTTTTTGATAGAATGGGTAAAACTGTTATGGTGTCATGGAAACCAGCCATGGAAACCTTATAGAAATATCAGGAGATTAAGGGAGGGAGCATTGAAGAAAGCATCACAGAGACTGCTACCAACTGATTCCTGTAGACACTACAAAAATAACTACTCTTATCTCCCTATTGTCAGTGAATCTCACTATTTAACAAATCATGCTTGCTGTTCTGCAGCTTTTCTCTACAAATAGCTCATAAAACAACTCGGAAAACAGTCACTCATTCCTCTTGAATTGAACTGAATTGAATAGGATGTCTAGGTTGGAGGGCTGAGGAAATGAAGCTCACTTTCCAATCTGTGCCCTCCCTCAGCCTCCATATCAAGTACATCAGCAAGTCCCTTCATCTTATGTCATCAATATGCCTTGAACCCACTTCTCTTCTCTTCTGCCTCCAAGCTACAACCATTATCACCCTCCTCACCCCAATCACAGTGTCCTCCATGCTTTCATGGCCCTCTATGCTCTTCTCTCATAGCACCCACCGCCCTTCATGTTTATTTGTGTGATACTTCATTCATTCACCTGTTCTTGTATTCATTCATTCATTTATTCACTCAACCAATATTTATCAGGAGCCTACTCTGGGCAAAAATACTGTTCCAGCCACTAGTGACAGAGGAGTGAGAAGAGACAAGGTCCCTACTTCCAGAGAGCTGATAGCTGATGGGCACAGACAGGGATAAGCGAATAAACAGCATAAAGAATAGTGCCTAGTGTCCAGGGAGGAAGACAGACATTCTGTCCATGATTCCCTCAGCATACAGCATGAGCCGGGAACACAAACCAGCTCAGGTCAAGCGCCCACCCAAAATCTTTCAATGGCTTCCCGTTGTACTTAGAATAAAACACAGTTCCCCAACATAACCTTACTGTGTTGAGCCACAGAAGATGGCACTTTGATCTTAATATACCATAAGGTGGACAGACAGGGTTTCAGTTCTACTTTATGAAAATCAAATGAATGCTCAAAACAATGGGTGTCCTCCCCAACCCTTTCATTTTCAATATCTACATGGATGAGCCGGTGATGCATTTTGTTTTGTACCATCACTTTTCTTACGTTTATCTAATTTTTAAAAGATTGGTCTTTTTTTTTTTTTTTTGATTATCAGATCATCTCCTAGAAAACCGCTATATAATGGGTTGTTTATGAACCTTTCCAAGGTTCAGCTTCCTCATCTGTAAAATGGGGATGGTCATATTTTACTTCATGCATTTGCTTTGAGGATCAAATGATCTAAAGGGCAAAACAGCTGCCACAACAGGAATGTTAAGTTATGTATCCTTTCCTCTGAGCAAATGAAACGGCACGCATCCTTGAGAAGTCACTGACATACTAGTAACTGTTTAGTAATCGTTTACTGCAGCGGGGTAATGGTTGGAGCAAGGAGGCATCTGCAGTCCAGGTCACTGGTAACTTCTCTGAGAGACTGAGTTGACACCAAGCCTTACTCTGAAGCAGGTATTTTTGTGCAGTTAACCTTCTCTGGGCTTGTGATTATGCAACATGTTTGTTCCCAGAGCACACACTGTTCTCATGTGGCTGGCATGGTCACTAAAAATCCTACCTACTTTAGAATCTTCCTATTTGCAAATATCAGTCAATGTCACCAAAAAGGCTTACAGGCTGGGCAGAGGAGCTGAAAGAATCCTGAGGTCAAGATTCATCTGCTTCGTGTGTGGTACTTTCTGAGCGAAAGACGTCATCATCTGTCAGCCCTCAACCCAAATGCACGCTCCTGCCCCACCTCCCTGTCACCACCTCTACTGCTTTGCTCTTACAAACCTGCTCTTTCAATGTTTTTATAATGCTGTCAATTTTTTCTCATCATACAAGTAAAACAGAAACAGAGAGAGATGGGTGGGGGGGGGAGGGGAAAAGAGAGAGAGAGAGAAAGAGAGAGAGAGAGAGGGAGGGAGG
>NW_006793908.1:1459183-1494731 GCF_000442215.2 Lipotes vexillifer
AGGGAGGGAGGGAGGGAGGGAGGGAGGGAGGGAGGGAGAGGGAGATAACAAATGAGAATACAAAATACATGGCAAGAATAAAGTACAGTTTGCTAGTCGTTCTACCCTTTCTCTATCTCCAAACAACAATATAACTTTTTTTAAAGTTTATTTTATTGAAGTATAGTTGATTTACAATATTGTGCTAATTTCTACTGTATAGCAAAGTGACTCAGTCATACATATACATAGGTTCCTTTTCATATTCTTTTCCATCGTGGTTTATCACAGGATATTGAATATAGTTCCCTGTGCTATAGAGTAGGACCTTGTTTATCCATTCTTTATATAATAGTTTACATCTGCTAATCCCGAACTCCCAATCCATCCCTCCCCCACCCCTGGCAACCACAAGTCTGTTCTCTACGTCTGTGAGTCTGTTTTTGTTTTGTAGATAAGTTCACTTGTGTCATATTTTAGATTCCACATATGTGATATTATATGGTATTTGTTTTTCTCTTTCTGACATAGTTCACTTAGTATGATAACCTCTAAGTCCATCCATGTTACTGCAAATGGCATTATTTCATTATCTTTTATGGCAGAGTAATATTCCATTGCATATATGTACCACATCTTCTTTATCCATTCATCTACTGATAGACATTTAGGTTGCTAAACAACAGTGTAACTTTGATTGATGTTTGGTTACAGACTTCCAGATATTTTTCTAGTCATCTACATAGATATATTAAGTTGGTAAGAATAAGGTGGTGGAATAAGACCTCCTGGCTTCGAACCCAGGTGTGTCACTTATTAGTGAGGAGGCCTAAAGGACATTATTTTTCATTCTTCTGTCTCAGCTTCCTCATCTATAAAGTTGAAATTTCTCCTGGAGTATTGTGAGGATTAATTAGATAATACATGTAAAATGGTTAGAACAGTACCTAGCACATAGTAGGTACTCAATAAATGCTATCTAGATATAAGATAATATATAAAAACTGAGTTAGGAACACTTAACTGTGTGTCTCGGGAAAGAGAAGAAGAATGTCTCTTGCTCACAGCTGAGTCCCCAGAGCACATAGTAGGTGGTTGATAAATGTTTGTTAAATGAGAGAGTGAGGCAATGAATGGATTAAAAAGAAGTTTAAGAGTGGATCAATCATGAGAATGGGTCAATGGAGTATAAATGCAGAACCCAGAGGAACCCAGAGGAAAATTACTGGATGAAGGGAATCTTTGGGTGCTGGTGATTTTTCTAGAAATATTGGTAAAACTTACATTAGGCACTTGAGCCCTTCTTGGGAAGAACAGGATCGCATGGAATTACTCTAGAAGGTGGAGGGAGGAAGGCAGGTGACTGAGGCTGATGGGGGTCTCCTCATTTGTTACCACATTTCCTCCGGCTGCTCAAATGTCATGCCCACCTTCCTAAGGGGAGCTGAAGGTCTCCGCTCCTGAGTGTGGCTCCTGCTTCTCCACATGCTCAGAAGGAGGCTCCTGACCTGCAAATGTTGGAACCCTCCCCTGACTCAAGGCACCTCCTGCTACTGGGTTGTATTTACTGTCTTGAAGGAATGCAGACATCTAGTCACTTGCCATGAGGCCTCCAGAAAACTGCTGCAGAATTTCTCCAAGCAGAGTGCCCCATCTATCCTTCCAACTCAGACCAGGGAAGCCATTGCAGCTGAAGAGCCTCCCTGAGTTCTTGAGGAAAGGCAGTGCCTGGGAATGGCCCCAGCATTCGTCCTTTCAGTCATCGGGCTCTTAGAAGGGCCTGGTCTCAGGGAGGGCTTGGAGAGCGAGTGTGACAAGGTGCGTGTGGCAGAGATGCACGGTGGAGCGGTGAGGGCCTGTCTGGGGCCTGGCAGGACAGAGGGGGCATTTCACACTTCTCAGTGAGGCCTGTTTGCCACCCTGGTCCAACACCATGACATCACTCTTTTACAGTTACAGGAAATTCAGTGAGTGCCAGCCACAGCAATTCCCTGTGATCCAAAGCAAACACAGCCGCCCCTCCTCAGTCCTGGAGGCTGACGACGTGCAGAGAAAAAGCCAATTCACAGCATCCTTCTGTTAAGCCTGAGAGGCTGGGAGCAAATCCACTGGGTGGGCGAGCGGGCAGACAGTGGGCAGCTTTCTGAGGGCATAAATGACCAGGTATTGGGGGCACACACTCCTGTCTTTTTCTCTTTCTAAAGAAACATTATTTGAATTCCATTTTTCCATTTGACAGACTACCAGGGCTGGCACCCCAGGTCTGCTGTTTCTAACAGTGAGAACTTGGGCAAGTCCCTTGACCTTGCTAAGCCTGTTTCTTCATCTGTAAGCTGGAGCTAATAATAGGACCAAACTTCATGACACATGTGAGAATTAAATGAAGGGCATCCACATAAAGTATGTAGCACGGTGCCTGGCATGTATTACACGCTCAATAAATGTTTTCTTTTACTGTTATCACCAATGAGGATGGTCAGACCATATTATTCAGGGCTTTTACTGCCTTCTCTCTCTCAAATACAGAAATTATTTTAAAGTCAAGTTTTACTGAGTTAAAAATCTACACTCGAAGGACCAGAAACCATAAGTGACTAGTTTGATGAATGTTTACAAAGTGAATGGCTCCCATATAATCACCACCTAGATCAAGGTATGTAACATCACCAGCTCCCAGAAGCTTTCTGTACCCCTTCAAACTCACTATATTCACTATTCTGACTTCTATTGCTATAGTTTTTTTTTAAAGTAAAATCATTGTCCTAACCACCACCCAAATAAAAACATAGAACATTTTCAGCCACCCAGATGGATCCCCACTCCACCCAAAGAGAATTTCTCTTTTGACTTCTATTACAATAAATTTTTTTCCTGAATTTATATAAATGGAATTATACAGATTGTGCAGTATGTGCTCTTGAGTGTCTGGCTTCTTTTACTCAGCCATATGCTTACTTGAGAGACTTATCCATGTTGTAGCATGGAGCAGGCATTCACTTCTTCTCATTGCTGTATAGTGTTGCACTGAATGAATATTCCACAATATTTGTCCATTTTATGGTTGATGAGTATTTGTATTGTTCCCAGTTTTTTTCTATTACAAATAATGCAGCTGAGGATATTCCATTGTATATATACACCACATCTGCTTTATCCATTCATCTGTCAATGGACATGTGGGTTGCTTCCATATCTTGGCTATTGTAAATAAAGCCGCTATGAGCACAGGGATCTTTTCCAATTAATGTTTTCATTTCCCTTGGAAAACTATCCAGAAGTGGAATTCCTGGGTTGTATAACAGTTCTCTTTTTAATTTTTTGAGGAATCTCCATACTGTTTTCCATAGTGACTGCATTGATTTACATTCCCAACAACAATGCATGAGGGTTCCCTTTTGTCCACATCCTTACCGACACTTATTTGTCATCTTTTTTGATAATAGCGTTTCTGACAGGTGTGAGGTGTTATCTCATTGTAGTTTTGATCTGCATTTCCCTGATTAGTGATGTTGAGCATCTTTTCATGTGTCTGTTGGACATCTGTACGTCTTCCTTGGGAAAATGTCTGTTTAGGTTCTCTGCCCATTTAAAGATCAGATTAAAAAAAATACCGAGATGTGTGATTTCTTTATATATTTTGGATACTAATCCCTTATCAGACGTTATTTGAAAATATCTTTTCTCATTCAGTAGGTTGCTTTCTCATTTTGTTGATGGTTTCCTTCACTGTGCAAAGCTTTTTCATTTGATGTAGTCTCTTTTGTTTATTTTTGTTTTTGTTGCCCTTGCCTGTGGAGAAAGCTGCAGAAAGATACTGCTAAGACCAATGCCGAAGAACATATGGCCTATGTTTTCTTTTAGGAGTTTGGTGGTTTTGGGTCTTACATTTAAGCCATTAATCCATTTTGAGTTTATTTTTGTATATGGTGTAAGAAAGTGGTCCAGGTTTAGTCTTTTGCATGTAGCTGTCCCGTTTTTCCAAACAATTTACTATAGAGACTATCTTGTTCCCACTGTATAGTCTAGGCTCCTTTGTTGTGAATTAGTTGCTTTATATAAGTGTGGGTTTATTTCTGGGCTCTCTATTCTGTTCCATTGATCTATGTGTCTGTTTTTTATTTTTTTTCTTTTTGTATCAGTACCATATGGTTTTGATTACTACAGCTTTGTAGTATAGTTTAAAATCAGGAAGCATGACACCTCCAGCTTTGCCCTTCTTTCTTGAGATTGTTTTGGCTTTTCAGGGTCTTTTGTGGTTCCATATAAATTTTAGAATTATTTGCTCCAGTGTTGTGAAAAATACCATTGGTATTTTCACAGGGATTACATCAAATCTGTAGATTGCTTTGGGTAGCATGAACATTTCAAGAATATTAATTCTTTCAAGCCATGACATGGAATAACTTTCCATTTATTTGTGTCATCTTCCAATTTCTTTCATTAATGTCTTATAGTGTTAAGAGTACAGGTCTTTCACCTCCTTGGTTAAATTTATTCCTAGGTATTTTATTCTTTTTGATGCAATTGTAAATGGGATTGTTTCCTTAATTTGTTTAGTTTATAGAAATGCAGGAGATTTTGCATCCTGCAACTGACTGATTTTGTATCCTGCAACTTTACTGAATTTATTTGTTAGTTCCGAAATTTTTTTGGTGGAATATTTTGGGTTTTCTATACACAGTATCATGTCATCTGCAAATAGTGACAGTTTTACTTTTTCCTTTCCATTTTGAATACACTTATCTCCATTATTTTTGTCTGACTGCTGTGGCTAGGACTTCTAGTGCTATGTTGAATAAAAGTGGTGAGAATGGGCATCCTTGTCTTGCTCCTGATCTTAGTGTGATGTTAGCTGTGGGTCTGTCATATATGGCATTATTATGGTGAGGTATGTTCCCTCTATACCCACTTTATTAAGAGGTTTTTTTTTAATCATAAATAGATGTTGGATTTTGTCAAATGATTTTTCTGAATCAATTGAGATGATATGATTTTTATCTTTTGTCTTCTTAATGTGATTGATTTACAAATGTTGAATCATCCTTGCATTCTGGGATAAATCCCACTTGATCATAGTTCAAGTCAAGTTCAACCACTTGATATAGTTCTTTTAATGTACTGTTGTATTCAGTTTGCTAGTATTTTTTGAGGATATCTGCATCTGTCTTCATTAGGGATACTGACCTGTAATTTTCTTTTTTTTTGGTAGTGTCTTTGTCTGGTCTTGGAATCAGGGTAATGCTGACCTTGTAGAACAAATTTGGGAGTGTTCCTTCCTATTCAATTTTTTTGGAGTAGTTTGAAGAGGATAGGTATTAACTCCTCTTTAAATGCTTGGTAGAATTTCCCTGTGAAGCCATCTGATGCTGGACTTTTTGTTGGGAGTCTTAAAATTACCAATTCAATTTCAATGCCAGCAATCAGTCTACTCAGATTTTCTATTTCTTCTCAATTCAGTCTTGGGAGATTGTGTGTCTCTAGGAATTTACTCATTTCTTCTAGGTTGTCCAATTTGTTGGCATAAAATTGTTTATTGTAATCTCTTATGATCCTTTGTATTTCTGTGGTGTTGGTTGTATCTTCTTCTCTTTTATTTCCTTATTTATTTGGACCCTCTCTCTTTTTTTCTTAGTGAGTCTGGCTAATGGTTTATTAATTTGGTTTATTTTTTCAAAGAACCAGCTCTTAGTTGCAATGATCTTTTCTACTGTGCTTTTAGTCTCTATTTTATTGATTTCTGTTATGATCTTTATTATTTCTTTCCTTCTACTAACTTTGGGCTTTGTTTGCTCTTCTTTTTCTAGTTCCTTGAGGTATAATTTAGATTGTTTATCTGAGATTTTCCTTGTTTCTTGAGATAGGCCTGTGTCACTATAAACTTTCCTGTTGAAACTGCTTTTGCTCAATCCCACCGATTTTGGTGTGTTGTCTTTCCATTTTCATTTGTCTCAATGCAATTTTTTATTTTCTCTTTGATTTCTTCATTGACCACTGGTTGTTTACTAGCACGTTGCTTAGCCTCCGCACGTTTGTATTTTTTCCATTTTTCTTATTGTAATTGATAGTATTTGTAATTGGTAGTATTGTAATCGGTAGTATCAGACCATCGTAGTTAGAAAAGATGTTTGATATGATTCTGGTCTTTTTAAATTTATGGTTTTGTGGCCTACCATGTGATCTATCTTGGAGAATGTTCCATGTGCATTTGGAAAGAACGTGTATTCTGTTGTTTTTGGATGAAATGTTCTGTACATATCTATTAAGTTCATCTGGTCTAATGTGTCATTTAAGGCTAGTGTTTCCTTATTGATCTTCTGTCTGGATGAACTATCTACTGAACTATCTACTGATATTGTGGAGTATTAAAGTCCTCTATTATTATTGTATTACTGTCTATTTCTCCCTTTATGTCTATTAATACTTGCTTTATATATTTAGGTGCTTCTATGTTGGATGCATAAATATTTAGGAATGTTATATCCTCTTTTTAGATTGACCCATTTATCATTATATAATGCCCTTCTTTGTCTTTTATTACAGGCTTGGTTTGTTTTTTAATTTTTTTTTTTTTTTTGCGGTACGCGGGCCTCTTACTGTTGTGGCCTCTCCCGTTGTGGAGCACAGGCTCCGGACGCGCAGGCCCAGCGGCCACGGCTCACAGGCCCAGCCGCTCCGCGGCATGTGGGATCCTCCCGGACCGGGGCATGAACCTGCGTCCCCTGCATCGGCAGGCGGACTCCCAACCACTGTGCCACCAGGGAGGCCCTACAGGCTTGGTTTTAAAGTCTATTTTGTCTGATATAAGTGTTGCCACCCCAGCTTTCTTTTTGTTTCCATTTGCATGGAATACCTTTTTCCATCCTTTTACTTTCAGTCTATCTGTGTCTTTAGGTTTGATGTGAGTCTCTTATAGGCAGCATACAGAAGGGTCTTGTTTTTTATGCATTCAGCCACCCTATCAGCCACCCTATCATGTCCTGCTTAAGAAATCATTGCTCATCCCAACGTGTTGAAAGTATTGTCCCATGTTATCTTCCAGAAGATTTTTGTTTATCCTTTCACATCTGAAATTGATTTTTGTAAGTGGTGTGAGGTAGAGGTCATGATTAATTTTGCCCCTATATGACAATTTAATTGACTCAGTATCATTTTTTGTAAAGGTCATCCTTTCCTCATTACAGAGCAATGACAACACTGGCAAAAATATCATGACTATATATGAGGGAGTCTTCTCTGGATTTTATTCCATTGGTTTTTTTGTCTGTTCTTATGCCATTACTGCACTTTCTTAATTACTGTAGTTTTATAATAAATTTTAAGATTTGGTAATGCAAATCTTCTAGGTTTCTTCTTTAAGGTTATCTTCACTAACAACTTGTCAAATTTTTTTTTGTGTGTGTACACACACACACATACAAATCTACTGTGTTTTTGATTCAGACTTCATTGAACCTATAGACCAATTTGGACAGAAAAAGGTTGAGTCTTTTTTTAGTCAATGAACATGGTAAAGCCCTTTGTTTATTTAGGTATTCTTTAATTTATTTCAGTAATGTTTTGTAGTTTTCATTGTAGAAGTCTTATACATCTTTCACTAGATTTATCCTACTTATTTCATGTTCATTTGATGCTATTATATATGGTATTTAAAATTTTCCGCTTCTAATTGTTGCTGGTATATAGAAATACGATATTTTGTGTACTGACACTATATGCACCAATCTTGCTAAATTTGATTATTAATTTTAGTAGCCTATCTGTTAATTTAAAAAATTCTGTGTACACAGTCATATCATCTACAAATAATGACAGTTCAAATGAAGTTTTGGGGGACTTAAATTACTTTCCAATTTACAGAATAGACACATCTCCCATCACAACATTTAAAATAAAAACCAAAGTGCTTTTTACCCTCTTAAAAGGTTTAACTTATGATTTCATAATTATGTTGAATAAATAGACCCATGTCCCCAAAATAACATCTACTTCTGTTCACAAGAAAGTTCAGCACTCAAATGAATTCCCAAATTTCTGAAACAATTTTTTCTCTTACATTTTACCATGCTAAGGTGAAAACTAATTTCTGGGGACAGAAGTCCTAAAAAGTAAATACAAACTTGCACATATACCAGCAAGTATCCCCCCCATATGATTTCATACGATTGTGTTGTATAAAATGTATACAATTTATCATTGGTATATAGTTTTCAAAATATGTTATTTTCTACCTAAATGTAATTGGATACTACATTCAAAGTAATTGTCAATATCCACTGAAATTGGAGGACCTAGGGAAGGGATGGTAAATATAAGACACATGGGCACCCATGCCCACATCCTATGATTATAGCAGACACAGCTAATCAGTCATGACATTCTCTATTTAGCCCAGAAGTGGCCTCAGAATCCTTCTTAATGCAGGATCCCAGGGAATCACTCCCATCAGTTGATTGGAATTGTCAGGTAAAATGAAACCTATTTTCCACCTTTTATGTAGAATTTCTGGCAGCACTTAACTCCACTGTATCCTTGAAACTTGCTCTTTCCAACATAATCATCCTAAATTTTTCTCTGAGTTCTCTAATAATGTATAGTTGTGATTGAATTATACTGTATTTAAGGTGTTATGAAAGAAGATAACTCGCTGGCTGGCTAGCTGCCTCCAGCAGGCCTGCTCAGGTAGGCAGTTCCTTGGTAACGTAATCTCAGGACAAGACTTAGCCCTCACCTTTGTAGCTTTAGACGCTTTATTCAATCAGCTGTCTCTGAGTTTATCAAGCTCCCAGGCACTGACTCATAAGGAAACTAAATGGAGACAGATTTATAAATCAGAAAGCCAACAGAGTGATACATAGTGGGAACATAAAACTTTTCAATGGGAAGAATACTGGTTTCACTCCCTCATATTGAGCTACTTGGGAAATTGAATTAGGAATTTGAAGGTTAGTGATTAAGAGCCAAGGCTCTGGAGTGGAATCCTGCATTTCAATCTAGGTCTTGGTGATCTCAGGCGAGTTGCCTTTAGCTTCTAAATCTCAGTTGTCTCATCTGTATATTGAGGGTCGCGGTGAGGAGGGTAATAGTAATTACTTCTGAGGATTCAATGCACCAATGCATATGCATCATTTAATAGTTTAGGACCAGGCACATAATAAGAAGTCAATAAATGATAAATTATTAGTACAGACTCAGCACAAAAGGAACAGAATACTTTTAAGAGCTGTTTTGCCCGGGCTATGGAAAAGCTTTGAACTGCCCCTTCTTCTCCTTTTTTAGGGGCCAAAATCATTAGCTTCCTCTGATAAAGTATCTGTCACTTTCTTTTTGTTGGATAGTTCTGGTTGACTACTAACAATTCTTAAACACCGAATCTCCATTCTCTAGATTTTATGCCCACTACTATCCTCTTTTGATGACAGTCATCATAAGATTAGAGCAAATAAAAGGACTACAACATAACATTTATGTTGGTCACATTCTAACCCCGAGGATAGAAGCCGGGCATCTTGATTAGATGACAGACTGAGAGATACCTTAGTCTTTTGACCAGCCCAAGAAGATACCTTGACCTCCTTGACAAAGCCTTGGGAGAGGCCAGGAGGAACAGCCAGGTGCAGACGTATCTATTTTGATTGTGATTTTATTGGTGATGGGGTGAAGAGGAAGAAGGAAATGTTTCCTGAGTGGTTGATGTGTGTTATAATCACTTCACATGCTCTGTCTCAGTTAGTCTTTATAATAACCCTATAACTTTGGTCTTTTATTCACGTTTTATGGACAGTGTACAGAAGATCTAGATAACTAGACTAAGACCCCCAGAGCTAGCAGGTGGTGGATTTGAACATCTGGTGGACTTGAACCTGGAGCCATCTGATATCAGAGTCCACGTTCTCTCCATCACACCTTACTGACTAATTTTAGCTGAATTTTCAGAGGTTGACATTCCTTCTGACCTCATCTCAAAGATGATGGTTTGCAGACTCTGTAGCAGTTAGTGTGATCACAAAATCTTTGTCCACTTATATCAGGATTAGAAGACAGAGAGCTGTGAGCAGATCCAGGAGAATGATACCGAGTGGGAGGAAGGAAGTTATTTAAACCAGTGGCTTAAATAATTTTGAGTGTGCATCAGATTCACCTGGAGGGCTGGCTAAACTACAAATTGCTGGGCCCTACCCAGAGAGAGTTAGTGGGTCTGGAGTGGGACCTGAGAATCTGCATTTCTGATAAATTCACAGGTAGAACTGATGCTGCTGGTCCAGAAATTATACTTTGAGAAGCACTGGGTGATTTACAAAATGAGAGAAAAGGGGAAAAGAATGGAAAAACACTGGGCCAGAGGGTTAATTACTACCCAAGGCAATCTACAGATTCAATGCAATCCCTACCAAATTACCAATGGCATTTTTCATAAAACTAGAACAAAAAATTTAAAAATGTGTATGGAAACACAAAAGACCCTGAACAGTAAAAGCAATACTGAGGAAAACAAACAAACGGAGCTGGAGGAATCAGGCGCCCTGACTTCAGACTATACTACAAAGCTACAGTAATCAAAACAGTATGGTACTGGCACAAAAATAGAAATATAGGTCAATGGAATAGGAGAGAAAACCCAGAAATAAACTCATGCACCTATGGTCAATTAATCTATGACAAAGAAGGCAAGACTATACAATGGAGAAAAGACAGTCTCTTCAACAAGTGGTGCTGGGAAAACTAGACAGCTACATGTAAAAGAATGAAACTAGAACATTCTCTAATACCATACAAAAAAATAAATTCAAAATGGATTAAAGACCTAAATGTAAGACTGGATACTATACAACTCTAAGAGAAAAACATAGACAGAACACTCTTTGGCATAAATCGCCGCAATATCTTTTTGGATCCACCTCCTAGAATGAAAATGAAAACAAAAATAAACATATGGGACCTGGTGAAACTTAAAAGCTTTTGCATAGTAAATGGAACCATAAACAAAATGAAAAGACAACATAGGACTGGGAGAAAAGCGACTGACAAGGGATTAACCTCCAAAATATACAAACCGCTCATGCAGCTCAATATCAGAAAAACAAACAACCCAATCAAAAAATGGGCAGAAGATCTAAACAGCCATTTCTCCAAAAACAACATACAGACGGCCAAGAGGCACATGAAAAGATGCTCAACGTCACTAATTACTAGAGAAATGCAAATCAAAATTACAATGAGGCATCACTTCAGACCAGTCAGAATGGCCATCATCAAAATGTCTACAAACAATAAATGCTGGAGAAGATGTGGAGAAAAGGGAACCCTTCTATACTCTTGGTGGGAATGTAAATTGGTACAATCACTATGCAGAACAGTATGGAAGTTCCTTAAAAAACTAAAAATAGAACGACCATATGATCCAGCAATCCCACTCCTGGGCATATATCCAGAGAAAAACCATAATTCAAAAAGACACATGTACCCCAATGTTCACTGCAGCACTATTTATAATAGCCAAAACATGGAAGCAACCATGACATTTAGCCAAGACATTTAGCAACCCTAAATGTCCATCGACAGAGGAATGGATAAAGAAGATGTGGTACATATATACAATGGAATGTTAGCCTTAAAAAGAATGAAATAATGCCATTTGCAGCAACATGGATGGACCTAGAGATTGTCATACTAAGTGAAGTAAGTCAGACAGAGAAAGACAAATATCATATGATATCACTTATACGTGGAATCTAAAAAAAAAATGATACAAGTGAACTTATTTACAAAACAGAAACAGACTCACAAGACTTCAAAAACAAACTTATGGTTACCAAAGGGAAAAGGTGGGTCAGGGGAGGGATACATTAGAAGTTTGGGATTAACATATACACACTATTATATATAAAATAGATAATATACAAGGGCCTACTGTATAGCACAGGGAACTCTACTCAAAAGTCTGTAATCACCTATATGGGAAAAGAACATGAAAAAAATGGGTATATGTATAACTGAATCATTTTGCTGTACACCTGAAACTGACAGAAAATTGTAAATCAACTATATTCCAATATAAAATAAAAATTAAATTAAAAAGTTTTATTCCCTTGCAGCACTCTCTGCTTTGTTTCACTGGATCCATACTCTTGTTGTCTATTCACTTCTATCACCAGTCCACATGCCTATCAGTTCTGAGAGTGGTGGAGAGGTGACTGAACAGGACAAAGGCGAGGAGGGCCAATTAGGAGAGAAGGAAGAGGAGGCCATGAACTTGGTGAATTAGACAGGAGCTCTGGTATGTGCCAGGGTCCAGGCTGCCCTTTCCAGAGAGAGAGAACTGACTTTGGCCTGGCCTTCTGCAAGGAGGGCTGGACCAGATCAGACAATGCTATCAGGCAGCAGATCTTCTTGGACCAGCCAGGCCTCCAACACGGAAGGCTCAAAGCACAGAACTGGCTCTTGAATTGCTCATGCATGTTTCTGTACTGAGATATGAGCCAAACTAAGCCAAAGTTTTCCTATCAAACTGCTCTTCATGTGTCTCCCACCAAATTGCAAAAAAGAACAAAAACCGAGGAGGAGGCTTCCCCCCCTCCCCAACCGGAAGACGTGGAAACTCACCTGGGTGGGTGGAGCGGGGGAAGAACAGGAGGAGGTTAAACAATTTGCTCTACTACTTACTATTCAATATTGGACTTTGAGTCTGGAATGTGGTTTGAAGAAAAATATTTTCTTCTTAACAGATTGTCCTTGGGCAAAGAAGAATGTCAACAAACCTAAACAAAAGCTTTATCTGTCACTATCTGCCTCAGCAGAGGTGTTTGTTTTTATATCTCTCTAGCTTCATATATTGCTTTAGGTGAAAATAATAGTGATTAATTTCAGGCGCTGTTGACTTTATCTGAACCGTAGGTTTGCAAGATTCCTGAGAGGCCTTGTTTTCTTGGCCATAAAAGAGAAATGTTGATGCTAGACGTTTTGAGTCACTTTGAGAGGGGATGTGATGTTAATTTATGTTGGGCGAGAATTTGTTGAGCACCTGGTGTGTGCTAGGCACTGTTAGGTGCTAGAGGTATCTGTAGTGGAAAGAGCACTGATCCCAAAGTGTTAAGACCTGGTTTTGAGTTCCAGCTCTATAGCCTACTAGCTGTACGTTACTGAGCTTTTCAGAGCCTTAATTCCATCTGTAAAATGGGTATACACTTGGCATACGGGATTGCTACAAGATGACTTCAGAAATCATAAAAAGCCATACAAGTACAAAATGACTTCAAAAATCATAAAAAGCCATACAAGTACAAGACGATGGCTCAGATGCTCAATGCTCTTGTAGCATTTGAGCCATCCTCTCTTGGCATTATTCACATGGACTTTACTGTTGTGGCCTGGGGTCGGCACAGGGCCTGGCACATTCGTGGAAAGAAGGAAAGTAGGGAGGAAGGGCACTATAACTCGCAGATCCTTGGTCTTGGCCTTTTGGTTTCAGTTCTCCGAGAGCAAAGGTCCACGATAAGGGTAAACTAACTGGCGAGGTGGGAGATGAGTTATGTCTGCGCTGACTCACTCCAGGCCAGGCCTGAGCACTAATCCACGTTCTCTTGCCTACTGACCACTGACCCTTTGAGATGACCTCACTTCTGAGCTAAAGTCTCCAAAAAATGAACGTGTATTTCCCACTCTGCCCACCTCACAGGCTGCTTTGAAGATCAAACAAGATAGTAGCCGTGTCTGCGATACAAACAAGGTGTTTGCTTATCTCTGTTTTTATTTACACCTGCCTCTTTTCAATGAAAGTCTTAAAAGGAGGTCTTATATAATTTTGTTGGCTTGCTAGGGTCCTTCTCTCTCATGAACTTGGGGAACTACTTGTGGAAAGATGAAAACAAGAGAAAAATAACCTTCTGAAAGGTTATTTTTTAAGGCAAAGACCACAGCAAAAATGATGGGTTGTAAGAGAGGTGAGAAAGAATACTGTTGTGAAAGGGAGAGAAAGGATCTAATGATCAGTAGCCAGCAAGGAGGGCAGGAAGGACAGGCGATGGGTGATCAGGAGCTCTTGGTTGATGGTGGAGATGATCAGAGCAAACTCCGGTTGCTACAGCAACAGACCCATCTTCCCTGGGTGGAGACGGCTGGTCCATCAGAGGGCAGGTCCTCCTCTCTTTCTTCAGCTTTGGCATTTACCAGGCAAGGACCTCTGCTTTGCTAACTGCTACCTGAGCTGCTCCCTGGTCCTGTGTGTGAGCCTCAACAGCAGGGCACTCTTTGTAGATCCACAGGGCCAGGCCAGGTGTGCAAACAAAGGAAAGTTTGCACGCAAAAGAAAGAGGGAGTTTGGGGCACTGGACAAGCTCAAGAACAAATACCTGAGCTAAAAGTAGCAGCTGCTCCAGTTAAATGAAGCCAGTCTGGAATACGATCCAGTTTTTCTAGATCATCCAACTCAAAGAAAAGCAAGAAATCTGGATTTCAAAGGTGAGATCTACTGATTTTCAATGTTAGAAATACTGTGTAGGGCCAAGAAGATCTCTCTCTGATTTGCCTGTTTGCTATCTCTAGCTTAAACCCTCATATGTATCACAAACACACTTTTTTTTTTTTTTTTTTTACACAATGTATTTATTTATTTATTTATGGCTGTGTTGGGTCTTCATTTCTGTGCATGGGCTTTCTCTAGTTGTGGCAAGTGGGGGTCACTCTTCATCGCGGTGCGCAGGCCTCTCACTATCGCGGCCTCTGTTGTTGCGGAGCACAGGCTCCAGACGCGCAGGCTCAGTAATTGTGGCTCACGGGCCCAGTTGCTCCATGGCATGTGGGATTTTCCCAGACCAGGGCTCGAACCTGTGTTGTCTGCATTGGCAGGCAGATTCTCAACCACTGCGCCACCAGGGAAGCCCTCACAAACACACTTTTAATTATTTGTATGAACCTCTCATAAGAACCAGCAGCATACGCTTTATGTACCCCCTACTACCTCAGAGCATGCTGACCTCTTCCCTCTTAGAAATGCCACTGTATGTCTGGTTGGGACACGAGCACTATGGTGCAGTGGTTATGAGCTTGGACTCTGGAACTGGATAGCCCTGGGCTTGAATTCCTGCTTTATCTCTTTCCGGCTGTGTGACCTCAGATTAGACACTTAACCTCTCTGAGCCTTGGGTTTCTAATCTGACATGGAGCTAATTATACTTTGTTCTCCAAAGGGGTATTGTCAGGATTAAATGAAATATATATAAACTACCTGGTGCCATGCCTGGCACATCAGTGAACGCTGAATAAATGTTAAATATTCTGTTGTTAATAATAACAAGCTGTTGAGTAGTTAGTTTTTCCAAGCATTTTAAACTTAATCTAACCAAACATTCTTCTTTGAAGCAGCAATTCTCTCTCCAACTTCTAGTTTATATCCTTCCGAGTCATGGGCCAAGCCCGGGTCCTCAAATGCTGGATGATGATGTTTACTACTACTACCATCATCATCATCATCACTATCACTTCAACATCATCACCTCCACCATTGTAACTGTCACCATCATTATCATTGTAACTGTCACCATCACAATCACTACCATTATCACTATCAACATCATCACCTCCACCATCGTAACTGTCACCATTACCATCATCATCACTACTATTACTACAGTCAGCATCATCACCTCCATCATAACTGTCATCTTCATCATTACCACTGTAACTGCCACCATCGTCATCATCATCTTTAGAGCTATTATTTACCATGTACATCATGTCCCATCTCCCATACTGGTGCTTTCCATATCTATTTGGTTTACAGTCTCACAGCAACCCTACTAACTGGGAATTATTCCTCCTCTCTCTCCACTTTATGAATGAGGATGACTGGGTGCTAAGGAACTAAACATCTAGCTCAAGGTCACCTCTACCGAACATCAGGACAAGATTGAGACCCAGGCCCACCTGACTCCCAAACTTGAGCTGTCTTCCTTACATCAAGCTCCTGATCAATTTGGGAAATGGAGGTGGTGGAAGCTACAGATCATGCAACTGGTCTTGCCTCCCTCGGCATTCTGAGGTGCGTGTCCTTGTGCATTTTGGTACATTGAGATCATTTTGTCTTTTTCAGATGGCTGATAGCAGTTTATTTATAACTGAGGACTGACTGTCTGTTTATCCAAATTGCTCTCTGAAAGGTTCCAATTATGGTTCCGCCCCATCTCTGAAGACTAGTGGTGGAGATCCAGCTCGACACTATCTGCGCCTGCCTAGGTACAGCACAGAGCAAAATGCCGTTCTTTGAGAGGAGCCCCAGTTGGGGCTGGGATAGCTATACCCCAGGGGAGGTCAATACCAAACACAGCCTCTAGAATGGATGCTGACCACCTTTCAGCTCATGTCCTCTGTTGTGATTAATTCTCCTGGACAAGGCATGGTATCACAGATCTAACTAGGAAGTCCTCTGTCTTGTGTGTCTTCCAAAAGGTGGGTTTCTTCTCAGCCCTAATTGATAACCTCAGCCATGAGGATATGACCTCCATTCTCACCTCTGACTCATCATCAAGATAAGCTAGCGAGGTTGCAGTGGACTTGCGGTTGGTCAGTCCACAGCAACAGAGCAGCTTCTGCAGCCCACGTCCTACGCTGAGCACCAGAGAGACACTCAAGACACAGGATTCAGAACCTTGGCCGCTGCTGGGGGAAGAGATGAGGTCAGATGTGTAAGCTGGCGCTGGCCTGGGGGTGTGCTTCCTATCAGGATGCTCTGTGTTCAAGTGTGATTCTGCACTTCGAGGAACTGCGTGGAAGCAAAAAAACTTGATCAGCAGACGCAGCATAGCCGAGTGAGCAGCTTATCAGACATCTTTGGCCACAAACTTGCTATGTCAGCTTGGGCTGGCTGCTTCGGCTGGAGTCAGACTGTCTGGGCTTGATTCCCAGCTTTGCCACAGGCTAGCTGTGTGACTTTGGCAGGCTGGTTAATTCCTCTGAGCATCTGTTTTGTCTTCTGTACAAGAAAGATACTAGTCAATCTCGCACAGCGTTGTTAAGAGAATTAAACAGGGTAATGCACGTGAAGTGCTTAGCATTGTACCTTGCACACGGTTAGAGCTGAAGGAGTGATAGCTAGAAGAATAAGAATTAAAATGAGTAAATATTCTTATTAGTATGTTCCAGGGCTCAGTGCTAAGTTTTGTTCTCCTTTACAGCTCCACTCACTCTGCAGATGACATCATCCTCTCTTGACTTTAAATACTATCTCCAAATTTATACCTCAAGTCTCAGCCCTCTCCTGAGCTTCACCCTCATCACACACACACAGATGTATGCATATGTGTGTACGTATATATGTGTATATATTTGTGTGTATGTGTATATACGTGTGTGTGTATATACAATATATATATATATATATATATACTTTGCATAGACCAATAGACCTTTAAAACTCTGCAAGACCTTCACCTAATTCTTGATTACACCCCTACTCCACCAAACCTTCTCCCAGCTCAGTAATATCAGCCCCACCTTTCTTGATGCTTAAGCCAAAAAGCTTGGAGTCATCCTTGATTCCTCTCTCTCACTACCACTTGTCTCCTACATCAGAAAATTCTGTGGACTCTACATTCAAACCCAGAATTTGATTACTTCCTCATCTCCGCCACATCCACTCCGGTCCCAGCCACCATCCTACCTCCCCCGGATTATTGCAACAGCATCCTCACTGGTCCCCTTGCTTCTGCCCTTGCCCTCCTGCATTCTACTTTCACACAGCAGCTGGAGGGATCTTATTGAGACCCAAGTCAGGCCACGTCACTGCCCTGCTCAATGCTTTCCAATGGCTTCCCATCACCCTGAGAATGAAACAAAGTTCCATGCAGCCTGCAAAGTTCCCGTGAGCCCTGGCTCACAGCCTCATCTCCTGTCACCCTAGCCCTTCTCATTGAACTCTGCACCGAGCACACTCCCACTCAGGGCTCCATACTGTGTGTTCCTTCTGCCTGGAACGCTCTTGTCCCAGATATCCACATGGCTTGTCCCTTACCCGCTTCCAGTCCCTGCTTAAATGGTGTCAATCAAAGAGGTCTTCTATATCTACCCTATAAAGGAGAAACCCCATCCCTTGCCCTCCTTTACTCTCTCACTCTTTATACCGCCTTATTTTCCTTTATAGCACATATCCCCTTCGGACACATATCATATACTACGTTGCTGTCGTTTACTGCTTTCTCCCCCTAGTAGAACATAGTCTCCGAGAGAGTAGGGTTTTGTTTTGTTCACTGTTGAAGAGTATGTACACAGTAGGCATTCAAATAAATATTTGTCTTATTATGAAGGAAGGAAGGAAGGAAGGAACATTAGAAGCTTCATTTTTCCTGTCTCTAAAGAGCAGTGGTTGGGTTAGATACTCTCTAAAAGATCCCTCCAGCTCAAACATTCTGTCACTCTATCAAGTCAGCAGAGGTCAAATCAATGGGTCTCAGCTCATGTATCTTGGCAAGGCCAGCTTACTCAGAAGACCAGAATCCTTCTTTACAACAAACTAAGACGTTTACCAACACCCCCAGACCCCAAGTCTCATGAACTGAATCAGATCATCCTTAAAAAGACAGTCTTGAGCAAACTTCAAACCCGCTCACTCTTTTTTTTTTTTTAATTCTCTGATCTGCCTGTGAAGTTGGGTGACAAGCACTGACCAGGCATGTGAGATGGACTTTTTCTTTTTAAATTAATTAATTAATTAAATTTTGCTGTGTGGGGTCTTCGTTTCTGTGCGAGGGGTTTCTCTAGTTGTGGCAAGTGGGGGCCGCTCTTCATCGCGGTGCGCGGGCCTCTCACTTTCGCGGCCTCTCTTGTTGCGGAGCACAGGCTCCGGACGCACAGGCTCAGCGGCCATGGCTCACGGGCCCAGCCGCTCTGCAGCATGTGGGATCTTCCCGGACCGGGGCTCGAACCCGTGTCCCCTGCACTGGAAGGCGGACTCTCAACCACTGCGCCACCAGGGAAGCCCAAACCCGCTCACTCTTAATCCCAGTGCTGGTTATTTTCCGCTTGCCTACCACAACCACCTCTCCTCTGACATCTGCTCCTCTTTTCTTCTCTGTGCCTCAGGAGGCTGGTGCATGGACCACTCCATCAGGGCTCCCTTGCCTGCTGGCTTGTCTGCTAGGGTTTGGTCCCTGGAAGCAGGAGACGAGGGGCAGGAAGCAAGAGAGGCTGGCATATTTTGTCCCTGCTCCTTATTTTCCCCTCACTGTCTTTTGGCCATGCTCCTCTGTGGCCCCAGCACCTGCCAGGCAGCCCTCCCCTGCCAGCCCCAGCTCTACTGGGCTCCCACGACACCCTTTTTTTTTTCTTTTTAGCTTCAGGGGTGGAAATGAAGTTATTTCCTCTTGTTGGTCCCTGACGCTTCAGCATTCTTTGTTGGTCCATTTACCCTACAAATAATGCCTTTATTAAAGTCTCTTCAGTTATAAGCCTGTGAGAGGAATTCTGTTTTCTATCTGCCAGGACTTTGACAGCATTGAGTGGATCTAGTTCCTTTGTACTTTGAAAGGCATGTAAGTTGAGATACATGATGCTTTCTCAGTAAACACTTGAGATGGCGTATGTGTGAGCCATGCAGTGGTTTAGAACCGGACCTAGAGATCTTTCACAATCTGGGAAGCAATCCATGTGTTCTTTTTACTTGGTTCAATTCCCAGACCTGTGAAATGAAGATTTCTTGAAGAAATGTCCATGGATTGACACACAGTGGAAGTTCCACTGATACATACTCCAGGGTGGGGGGTAGAAAAATCTGGCTGAGTATTAGTTAATTTTACATTCTTACTGTTCAAAGGAAAAGCTTGAGTCATCTGCTTTACTGTATAGGTATGAAAAATCACTCTGCATGCCTTTCTTGGGACAAGAGTTTTGAATTCCTTTCTTTATCTTTATTCAGAACCGTTCTGCACATTCCTGAAGAAACAAGCTTTAAATCCAGAGAGCTGGGTGACAGGACGGTGGCAGAATGCCAGGAAACATATTATCATGCGTGCTAACCCTGTTTAAGAAAACAGATAATTTTAAACTTAACCAGGTTACATAGAAAAACAAAGTGAAGCATAACCAAGGAGCCCTAGCTGAGAGAATGTAAAATGAGACCATAATACAAACTAAGATAAGAAAAAGAGAAGAGGGGGAAAATATATTGGGGAGGAGCAAAAGAGTGAAAGAAAGAGCCAAGTTAATAATCAAGTAAAATGTTCTATTCTTTTGCCTTTGTACTTTTGCTAGGCATAGGGATATCTCTGAAAATACGTGTGTTTCAAAATAAGATATTCCAGCTAATCTGAGCTATCTAGCCATCACCACAATAAAGAATGAGCTAGACTTCCCCAACTGGTGAAAGGCACTAAATTCACAAACATGGAGCTGTGGGTGGGAAGGTTTTATAAACTGGAAGGTAGCAGTGTTCTGTGTATGTTAATTTCACCTCTGCAGGCTGCTGAATACACGTATCCTCCAAAACAGAAAGGATATCTGAATTCATTAAATAATAAGCCCTCTAATGCTCACTAGAGAGAGGACAAAGAGGAGAGGCTGAAAACTAGAATGAACACCTGATGAGGGGAGAATTGCTCCCTCCCCCAGACCCTGTGATTCACCAGATGCTACGGTACCAGAGCTCTTAAGTGGAGCTCAAAGTTGATCTGTGACTTGGGACACAGCCAGAACACACACACTTCCCTGTTTCAACAGAGCTCTGAAAGGACCCTGTATTCCCACATGAATCCCTTGTCTCCATCTAGTTCTATAAGCAAGGCCGTATGAGAATCTTTCTCAAGCCTCTGAAACCTACTATTTATTCTATTGCTCACTGGGTCCTTCCTTGACACTAGGGTCCATGCGATACATCGGACCTAGGACTTAGTGCTAAGAGTTTCCCTTTCCAGGCAAATTGGTAGTCCTCCTTT
This sequence comes from Lipotes vexillifer, assembly GCF_000442215.2. Classification (NCBI taxonomy): domain Eukaryota; kingdom Metazoa; phylum Chordata; class Mammalia; order Artiodactyla; family Lipotidae; genus Lipotes; species Lipotes vexillifer. The sequence continues at coordinate 1,480,078 of NW_006793908.1, forward strand.
TCCCAGCAGAACAAAAGCTAACACATTACTTTTATTCTTTGTTTTCTTTTACAAGTAATGTCACTCATTATCTTTCTCTTTTTGTCTCAGTGGACAGGAGTCTCAGAGCAAATACAACAATATTCAAAGTATAATTTTTTTAAACAGCAAGGCAACTCCTTCAATGCAAAGCTATAGGAGTCCAACTATAAAACAGACATACGAGGCACTATTCTGAGTGGAGCAGAGACAGAAACGCCCACAAATATGGCCTCTTCTCACCTCTCTCCTTCCTGGGTAGCCTCTAAGTCACCTTGAAGAAACCTCTCAGGGTAGAGACGGTTTCTCAAACGCAACTCAGAAAGCACACACCACAAAAGAAAAGATCCATACATTTGACTGTGTTTAATCAGTTTCTGCACTTTTTGGAAAAGGCACCCCAAATGAAGTTACATAAGTAAGCAATCAACTGGGAGAAGATATTTGCAATTCTTATAATGAGCAAACGTGTTTCTGGATTATATAATGAATTACAAATGAACCAGAAAGAGATGAACCTTCCAATTAAAAAAGTGGACAAAAGTTATAAATAAGTAATTTCTAGAAGAGAGAAACTGGCTAGTAATTAGGACATTATAATTAAAAGGACAGTTTCACACATACCAGATAGGGAAATGTTTTAAAAGTTTGACAATTATTATTCCTGGGGAAATTCTGATATGCTGCTGGTGGGTGTGTAAATCGATGTGAGCCCTTTGGCAATGTCAGGAGAAGATGAAGCTGCACAGATGTGCATAGCTTATATGGCATGAGTTCTCTCCTAGATGTAAGTTATTTATACACAAATTCTCCACATGCAAAAATACATGCACAGGAGAGCTCATTATAGAGGTTTTTGCAGTAGCTAAAATTTGGAAACACGCTCAGTGTCTATCAATGTGTAAATAAACTGTAGTTTATTCATTCAGTAGAATGCTATTCAGCAGTTGAAACAAATAACTTAGATCTACATATATCAACATAAACACTGCAGACATAATATAGAATGGAAAAGGCACACTGCAGGATGAAAGGTACAGTACACTGCCACCTGTGTAAGGCTGGCACTAACAATACACTGTGTTACATGGGTAGACGTACGTGTGGAATAAGCATAGAAACTTGGACATAGAGGATTCCCACCACTTAGGAAGAGTGGTTACCTCTAAGGAACAGGAGGGGATGAGAGCTGGCCAGGCACAGGAGGACTACAGCATATCTGGGACTTTTTTTTTTTTTTATCATAAAAAGAAAAGATCTGAGTAAAATATGGCAAAAGGGCTTACATTAGTGAAATCTGGATGATGGGTAGAATGATATTTGTCAGAGTCTCTGTTCTATATCTTTGCATTTTTTATAATAAAAATAATATATTTCAATGAAAACTACTACAATTATGGAATCGAGTAACCCCAGCCATGATTTCTGGAACAATTTTCTTTTCCTTTCATGGTCCAACTCTTGACCTTCTGCCCTCGTTGTAGAGGTCTTGCAATGTATATGCCCCAGTCTCTGTTTTAAATGAGATGATGTACGTAAAGATCCTAGCATGGTGTGTAACACAAGGCAAGCATGTTGTCACGGTGTTACACATCCCAGTCACACCATCCCACTTGAAAGCCTGTCTGCAGCAGTAATATGGCGTATTTGAATAGTAGCTAGCTGGCTGTCCTCCATGTTCCGAGTCACTGGCACATCAATTTACTACCTCATAGTTCTATCAATGGGCTTGGCCGTGGGTCACACAAGGTCAGAATCAAGGCGTTGGTCTCCCTGGGGTCTAGGGAAGAATGCACGTCTGGGCTCATTCAGTTCGTTGGCAGAGTTCAACTCCAGGCGGTTATAGGACTAAGGGCCCGTTTCCTTGCTGGTTTTCTGGCCAGGGTTGTTCTCAGCTCTTAGAGGCCTCCCACATTCCTTGGCTCATTGCCCCTTCATTTTCAAAGCCAGCAATAGTGGGGTGAGTCCCTCTCATGCTTTGTGTCTTTCCTGCCTCTTCTGATTGATTCTTCCACCTCCTCTCCTTCTAAGAGCCCATGGGATTACGTTGGGCCCACCCAGATAATTGAGGATAATTTTTCCACCTTAAGGTCTGTAACCTTAATCATATCTGCAAAGTCCCTTTTTGCCATATGAAGTAACATATTCACAGGTTTGGGGATTAGGATGTGGACATCTCTGGAGAACCACTATGCTGTCCTCCATATCTCCCATTCAACTATTATGGGACCAAAAACGACAACAACAATTAAAATAGTAATGCCAGTGTTATAGATGACAAAATACAGGCCCAGTAAATCCTGGTGCCATGATAAGAAATCGGGCAGTTTGACTCCAAAGCCTGTGCCCTTAACCACTACGCCACTGCAAAAGTGCTTGACGTAAAAATTTTGGAATGTGTAGAAACAACAGATTGCTGTTTTAGCTCTGATTTTCATTATGCCTCGCTCGTTTCCTTGCAGTACTCCGAAACAGAAATGATGCCTCAGGACGAGGCCTGGAGAGATGGGGCTTGAAAGTCCTTTCCACTTACAGAGAAAATCTGAACGCTTTTACTCACACGATGGTGACAGAGTCACGGAATTAAGGTCTTAAACATGTCACTTACACACGTAGGACTGGACACAGAATCAACTATAAAAGTGTTAATCATAGAAAATGCTCACAATGTAAAAAGTGAAAAGAGTTGATAATGGACTAGGAATCAGTGACTATTTATGGAGCATCTGGGAAATACCAGGCACTGCACTAGGCACCTGGATATAAAGTGAATAAAACAGATAAGCTTCCCACCCCATCCTACAGGGACTTACATTCTATGGGTTGCTGGGAGACTGACAATAAATAATAGGCATTGAAAATAACATATATATATATATATATATATAAATTATATCGAATACATATATAATATAGTATGTTAGAAAGTGATAAGTGCTTTGGAAAAAAACAGAACAAGGTAAGGAAGACCAGGAGTGGTGGGAGGTGGGCAGGTTTCAGTTTTAAGTGGGGTGCTCAGATAGGATTCATCAAGAGAGTGATACTGCAGCAAGGACTTGCAGCAGGCGAAAGATCTGTCATGCAGATATTAGGGGGAAGAACATTTCAGGCAAAAGCGATCTCCAGTGCAAAGATCCTGAGGCACAAGCATGCCTGGTGTGCCTGAGGAAGAGCAAGAAGGTCAGGGTGTCTGCAGTGGAATCAAGAAGGGGAACATAACAGAAGAGTCAGGAAGTAAAGGGGCCAAATTATGTGGGACCGTGGCTTTGACCCCAAGTAAGCCACTGGCGGACTATTATCTGATTTGCTCCATGTGGATTGGTGTGGCTTCTGTGTTGAGAGTAGACTACAGGGGGCAAAGTAGAATCAGGGTGGCTAGTAAACCTGGCAGGTCTAGACCAGGTAGTCATAACTGGAGAGTCTGGACTCTGGCTCTGTTTTCAAGATAATAATATGCTGCTGGATTGGTGAGAGTCTTCAGCAAAAGAGAACTGTGGGCTCCCATCAACTGAGGTGGGGAAGACTGAGGGCAGCACAGGTTTGGTAGGGATGGGAGTGACTGGAAGGGGAAAATGAGAGTTCATCTTGGACATGTGGAGTTTAAAAATGCTTATTAGACATTCAAGTTGGGTTGGCTATTGGTTATGAGTCTGAGGTCCAGGAGAGAGGTCTGGGCTGGAGATGGAATTCTTGGAGTTGCCAACAGAAGACTACAGTCACAAGGTGAATGAGATCACCAAGGGAGTAAAATGAGAGTTGATGGGGTCCCTGGGGCACCCCAACTTTGTAGAGAAGAAGGGGAGGAACATCAAAGGAGACCAAGGAGCAGAGCCTGGGAAGGTAGGAGGAAAACCAAGTGGCATATACTGTAAACTGATGTCAGAGCTGAACACTGACCATTGGATTTAGTGACCAGTGGTCACTGGTGACGCTGAAGAGAGCTCTTTCCATGGGGTGGGGGAGTTGGGGAAACTAGGCTGGACAGGGCCTAAGACTTCATGGGAGGGGAGGAATTAGAGTCTCTAAGTAAAGACAATGGTTTTGAGGAATTTTATTGTCAAGAATAGAGAAATGGGGTGTAGCCTTGGGGGATTTGGAGGTTGTTAATATTATTATTAAAGATACGAAAAATAATGGCATGTTTGTTGGCTGATGGGAATGATTCAGTAAAGAAAGGGAGGGAAGAACTGCTGAAGTATTGTCTCTGACTGGCCAGAGGGGATTAGGTCAAGGGCATAGAAAAGGAAGACTGGCTTAAGATAGGAGGACAGGATAAGAATGCTCATCACTGGGGCTGAGGGAACTAAACTCTTGAATGGCTTTTGTATTTCCTGGTCAAAGAGGGTACTTCTCTCCCCATGAGGTCGCCACGCCAGCAACTGGAACGTTCAGGATCTGGGAGGCTAGATTCTTTTGGTGACCTCAATATTCCTTTTGCTAGAACCAAGCTGCCTTAAGGCTTTCTACCTGTTTAGTTTTTTGCTTTTGTTTTGCCAGGGAAAGTTCACTTAGCAGGTTACTATAGCAAAACTTACTGGGCAAAGGTAGCTACCTGATTCCTCTCTGGACCCAGGACTGGGTTATTCAAAGGACAGAACACACATGTACTTAATATCCCACCAGCAAATGAAGGGCACTAAAAGAGAGATGAAAGAGGGCAGAGGAGAGAAGAATTCAGATTAATTGCATTTTGCCAACAGAATTTTGCCATCTCTGAAGCCAAAATGAAGTTATTCTGATCCCTGAGTGCATGTAAATCTTGTGTTTTACAGTTAAGCACTGCTTTGTTTTCAACTTCAGAGGGCACCATAATTTGTCAATGCTTACGGTTTCTAAATATTACAATCCAGCCCTGTTTAAACCATGTCCCTTTGAGTAGAGGAAATCCTGATCTATGGTCAGAGACTATAACCCAGACTATACAGACAGATCTTTTACAAGTGCATGTCCCAAAGGGGATTGAGAAAAAGCATCTGCAGCTCGGCTTTAACTTATCACCTCTAAGTGAAGAATAATTGGAAATGCACATCCTAAAACAGTGGGCCAGAGTATCATGTCTACATGTGACAAATGGCACATGGTCAGTCTAAATAAAGATTTTATTTTATGAAATCCAATCACATCAAAGCCATAGGCAGCTCCAGGTCTGCCCCACATCGCTCCACAGCCAAAAGGCACTGAAGTTATGGATGGGTGCCTTCTCTTATAGTGCAGAGGAGACACATCATTCTCTAGCTGACTTTCTCAGTGAGGTTACTTCACATGATCTAATAGTCAAGCATTTATGTTCCTTTTTCCCAAATTCTATTCTCCAGAAAAGAAGTGGAAAGGGTGGATGGTGGACTTGTCCTTCCCTCGTGGTGGACCTTTTGAAGAGATGGGAGACAAGTTTATGGAAGAGGAGGGTAAACACCAGGATATTAACAAGAGAGAAAACAGAGAGGAGCAGTCGGGCAGTAAGGGAGAACAGGAGTAAATTCAGTTCCCACTTATCACGTGCTATAGCCACAAAGAGAAATAACCCACACTTCCTGCCCTGGGCAGCTGATGGGTTAGAACAGAGGTTCTCAACATCTTGAGTCATATCTGTTAGATAGCATTTCACATGCCACGCCCACTCACATTATCAGTTAGGGCACTTCTGGACTGTGATAAGATACTCTGCAAAAGATGTAGAGTTCTGGGCTCAGGAGCCACACATCTTCCCTTTTCTCCACTGCCCTCTGTGTGTTCACTGCTGTCAGCCCTCCCGTCCCTACCTCTCACCTCTCCCAGTGCATAATACTCATGGGGTTAGGGTGATACTGACCCATCCCCAGCTCTAGGACTGAAGCAAACCCTTCATCATTCTGTTTGGTTCAGGAGAAGGAGTGTGAGCTCTCTTTTCCTGGAGAGAAAGCCAGGACTGTGGGGTACTGGTTGGGGTAGGGGGGTAGGGTGAGGAAGACAAGCTCTCCCTCCTACCTGCGGTGCAGTGTGGATGTGGGACCTGGAACTGCTGCTGTCATTTTGCTACCATGAGTGACGTCTGCTGGAGAGGATGCCGGTAGAGCTGAGAGCATTGCAGCCTAAAGGAGCTAGAGCCAGACACAGACAAGCCAAAAGTCTCTATAACGCATCTATATGTGTGTGCGTGTACACATATCTATTTGTTTCTGTATTTTAGTTATAGGAGCTAATACATTCCTTTTATTGTTTAACCCAGTCTGAATTGGGTGTTGGGAACTTGCCACCAAAAGCACTGATACACATAACAAGTCTCTCAACGCTGTAGCCAAGAACGTCTGGTCTAGAGTAAGTTCAAATATGTTACTAGTTTGACAAATAAAACAATTATATGCTCATAATAATAACTATTATTGCAATATTATATATGTTACAGAGATTATATCATGTCATATGTAAGTATATATTATATATAGATATGTAAAATCCAAAAGCAAACAATAGCATTTAGAAAGATGTCCTGGGATCGAGGTGGTGATAGCAGTTGTGATATGCAGCATGAGAGACACAAGACAGAGGATGAAAATGAAAACTGCAGAGGAGGAACTCCTTATAATTCTTCATTGGCTCTAAAATATATAGGGTTACCAGAGAGGTCTTCCCATCATGAAGCTCTCTAAATTCAGGAACAGTAATGGGAGAGGTGTTGCTGGACAAAGAGAAAGCCCCTGTGGATAGCGGGCGGCAGGTCCAGACAGGAAACGCTAAAGCATTACTGGACTAACCAACAACAAAGCTAAGGCTCAGTGTGGCTGACATATTACAACCATCTCGGAGGCCCGGGGTATTCATGCCCCTGGGGTATTAATGGGTAAACATGTGGTCATTAACAGAAAAACAAGTGTCCCAGACACACAAGCAGCTAGTTTGCACAAATGGAGTGTATTTAAACTAGTGTGTTAGAGGGTCCTCCAGAGAACACAGTACCTGAGGATACCTGAGGATCCATCAATTTAGTAGATTCAATGAGACATGCCACCTTTGGCCATGTCCTTTAACTACAGTGTTCACGTCCTTCTTTTAAGATCTTTCCCCCTCTCTCCCTCTCAGCTCTCCTTTTATTTTTTCCTTCCTTTCCCTTGTGTGTGCTTTGCTTGCCTTTAAGTAGAGCTTCTGCTCTGATACTTGAGATCATCACATGCTGGGGCCTTACATATTTGTGCAAGTTCAGCCTGAGTGGCTCTAGGCAGTTGCTTGAACTTGATTGCATTCGGGAAATTTTTAATATTTCCTGGAAATTGCCTGAGTCAGCTCAAGAATCGATGATAAAACATATCCTTTAAGTCCTGTGTACAACATGTGGGCAGAGAAAAGACAAAGCAATTTTCCAGCTGTTTAAATCATAAGAAGAGGATTCCCTTCAGAGAGTTCCTTTGCATAGGATAGAAAGCTAAGGCAGGAATGGAGTAGGCAGGAAGCTTGGATGAAGCCTGGAAAATGAAGTGGCAGAGAACCCAGTGTGGTCGTGGTCACGGTCGTGGGAAGGCCTCTGAGCACCAAGAGGACAGGTTAAGACTGGACTCAAACCAGAAACTCCCCTGATTTTCATTGTTCCAAACACAACTTTGTTGGCATCTAAGGGAGCCGCAGGAAAAGAAAAGAGCGAAGCGTGTTTGGAAAACTCAAAAGAACAAAACATACGTGGCTTTTCTGTCTCACAAATCCTGTATTTTACCTTGCAGTTCTTAGATGACAGATGGGCAGCGTCACTCAATTCACATACATGGCTGGGTAATGTTTTAGAAACAAAAGACATTTTCTCTTTGGTTCCAAGTGCTCAGATTTCTCGGGCACAGCAGAAATCTAGTAACCTTGAGTCTCTCCACTTCACACAGAGTTTTACTAAAACCTCCCTGGGTTTGGGACCCTCAGGGAACCGACTACTTTCTTTGCCCTCCTTTTCTCCCTCCCTCCCTCCTTCCTACCATTCATTAAAACAACAGCTCAGAGAGCACTGATCACTACCAGACAGTATGATAAGTGCTGGGCATACAAAAGTGACTAGGCATGGTTTCTGTCCCAGAGGAGGTTATTCTCCAGTTGAAGAGCCAAAATTGGACTAGATAAGTTACAATATAGAAAAAAGATAGTTACAAAGAACGCCCAACAGTGGGAGCCCGAGCTGGCAGTGGGGTGCGTTTCTAGCTAAGGTAGGGTAGGGGGCAGCTCACCAAATACCTCCACAGAACCGGGCACCCAAGAGATCATCAGCCACCAAGAAGTTCTGACACCAAGAATAACATTTTAGCTGGCAGAGAAATACTCTCAGGCAGAGGTTTGAGGAGTTGGTGTTACAAAATTGCCACTTTTCCTTTCATAGACTCTTGGTTGGAGAGGAAACTGGCATTGTTTATTATTTGCTCATTCATTTTTTTCGAGGAGAAGTAATCTGGCAGTTTTTCTATCAAAATAAAAATGGACGTAAAAATACACATCTTTGACCCTGCAATTCTATTCCTAGGAATCTGCCCTCAGATACATTCTGAAGAATGTAACAGGGTAAATGTATAAGTAAGCTCACTGAAACATTGTTTGTAATAGTGAAAACTTATAAATGACCTAAATGTCTAATTATAGAGGAATGGTTAAATAAATTATGAAATGCTCTGCAGCACTTTAAAGGATAATGTAGAGATCTAAATGGAAAGAGATTGTTGAGTACAAAAACCATGTTGCAGAATAATTTATATAGTCTAATACCAATTATGAGTTTTAAAAACCCTACATACATACACATACATTCTATCTATTTATCTGTTTATCTACCTAGAAAGAGGCATGGAAAGATGTCCACAAGTTAATAGCTATTTCTAGGGAAGGGAATAAGGTTGAAAGTAGGGATGAGGGTGGGTGGAATGGATATTCACTTTTCCTTTATCTATTGCTATGTCATTTGAGTTTTTTGTTTTACACTCAGCGTGCATTTGTGTGTTACTCTTACTAAAAAATAAAAATGACATTTCAAATTCCAATGGCATCCAAAATACCACTTTGGGCATGAGGCAGGAACAGAATCTCTAGTGAAGTGGTGAATGGTTGGCAAATTTCAGCTGCACAGACGTGGCCTCTGACATTCTGAACATGCCTGAGAGGGAGAAGGCCTCAGACTTGCTCTTTCACAGTCGAACCTAGGACTCTATAGAGAGTCAGCCAAGCTTATATGAACGTGTGAAACCTCTGAGCTGAGCTCCTGGTCCTGTCCATATGGTGCCACGGGGACAATCGGAAAAGTGGAAAGTTCAGTCAATGTAACTAGTTGCTTCAACTACAAAACTGGGCCCGTCCCTCCCCAATAGGGCTCATTGACAGCATCAGTCAAACCAGTTATACTTGTTGTCATGCAGACAATAAGCCCAGTTATTAGACAGAAACGTTCCCTTTCCCACCAGTAGCGGTCCCTTCTTGCACAGACAAACAAAAATGTGCATGGTGCTCTCCGACTATTAACCTTAGTAGTCAGATTCTCCTTTGTTCAGACAATCTTGGAAGCTGCTCCTTGGCAGGAGTGTGGAGGGGGCCCAAGGACTTCTCAGCGCATGAGACGAAAGCAATCCAGCTTGCCGGTGGGCAGGGAGGCACAGAGGAAGACTGGCTTTGGAGTCTGACAGATCTAGAGCTGCACCCTGGCTGCCCTCGCAGGCCCTGTGACTGTGGGCAAGTTGCTCTACCTCTCTGGGCCTTACTTTTCTCATCTGCAAAGGAGCAGCACATTCTGCCATTCAGTTGCTTGCTCTAAGGATTAAATGCACCTTAGCAACGCACCAGCCACGTCATCCCCGTGTTATTGTAAGCATACTGAAAAACATTTGCGTGTGTTTTCCAAGCAGAATATCCTTGAAATTAGCATCTGGTCCACAGTTTTCCTTCTCGTTTGCCTTTTTCAATGCAGCAAAGGCCTCTTTTCTGGCTGGAGAAATGTCTTGGACTTCAGGTTCAAGGAAGTTTGGTGTTCAGGTGGGGTGGGTTCAGTGCAGTCTGGGGGCATCCTAGTGGGAGTCTGTTTCCTGCAGCTTGTCCATGTCTTCAAACTATCTGGTAAATACTGAAAGCAAATTTCACCGAGCTGGTAATTCCAGGGGAAAGAGGATTTCAGACTGTTTACCAAGAAGACACCCAGGTGGGCACTAAACCATTTGGTCTGATTTTTACCACTGGGGACAATTTAACTTTTGAGCCCTCTCAGTTCTCCTGCGGCTGCAGCGAGAATCCTTTGGGGGTGAGAGCTCTGGCCGCTCTGTGGGCTGCAGCGAGCCCCACCCATTTCTTGGTCCTCTTTAGAAGGCCAGAATAACAGGGGCAGGTATAAAAAGTACATTCAGCTTCTTGTGTCTGGAAGCAGACCAACCTGAAGTATGGGGAACAGTGGACTGTATTAAAAGCCCAGTTGAGAACACTGCCTTTGTAAGTCCAGAGGGGAGAAACGAACGCTTTACGAACGTGGCTGCATTCCCGCTGAGCTGAGCTCCCTATCACTTAGCACCTGGTCACGTGGCTGGGGCCACCATCAGTTTGAGCAGGAAAGTCATCTCACAGAGCTGCTTGGCAAAGGCTGCGGAATGGGTGAGGGGGTCAGAGGAAGATCGCCCCGCTGGTCCACTGAGGAGCTTGGATTTTCATCTTTGCTGTTTGGCCCCCAAGTCTGAGCTCTGAACCTCTGGGGTGATGGAAAGTCCTATGGACCCTGTCACAGTGGACCGACCAGCCGGTGACTTTGAGCAAGTGGTTAAACCTCCCTGCAGCCTCAGTTTCCCCATCAGTAAGAATGGGAATAAGAAGGAGCTCTCTCTCAGAAGCCAGGTGTATGGATTCAGTGATGTAATACATCTAGAGTTTATTGCACAAGGTCTGCACACAGTAAGTGCTCACATGTTGTTACTTACAGGTACGGTGTTTACTGTCATTTCTGAATCCCGGAGGCCTACAACAACTCCATCAGATAATCAGGAGGGCCATTTCACGGTGAGGAAACTGAGGCTCAGAGCTTTTCAGTGACCTACTCAGATGAGTGAGTCAGTAAGTGGCAGAGCTGGGGCCCTCTGACTCGACGTGTACCAATGCTACAGTTACCCATGCCTGCGTGGAGGTGGGAAGCTGGGCATCAGCAGATGGTGAGGGACATGCCCTGGAAATACAAAGCACCGAAGCAGAACATGAAGTGTTGCTTTTTAGCCTAGGGGTGAGCTCTTTATTTCTCCGCTCAGGCTCCTGACTGGTGCCCTAACCTCTCTCCCAGGTTCCCAGGCAGTAGTAAGCCCTGCTACAGCCCCTGTCAGCAGCCTTCCCCTTCACCCCATTCTCAGTAGAGGTCTGTGAAGAACCAGCCTGTCTCCTTCACACAGGGGAGAGGGCAACTTGGCAGCCAGGGCTGAACCTTCAGAGGCAGGCGGGTTTGAGAGTCTGGACCTTGGCTTCTGCCTGAGGATCAGCAGAGGTGGCCTCCGGCCCTTCTGGACTCTTTGGCTGTGACAGAAAACTAATTCCAGAGGCCCCCACGTGACAGGAAGCTGCCTCTCTGAATCAATCTGTGCTCATGGTGCAGCTGTGTGGATGCTCAGGGTGTGGGTAAAGCAGAAACCTCTGTCAGGCAGTTAAGCGAAAAAAATGAAAAGGACAGGAAGAAAAGGCCCTGCAGGAGATTTTTAGGACTTTTTGGTGTTTTATGCACAGTGATGATGTATGCTGCTTTCTGGAAGGGACTTAGACACACAGAATTTTCTAGGTAAAATCTTTTTTGTATAGCAACCTCTGTTAGTTATTTAACATTATTTACTATGTGCCTAATCGATGCTGGGTGCTTGCTGGGTGCCAGATAGAGCAGGGAACATGATAGACCCTATCCTTGCCCTCAGGGAGCTCATGTTCTAGAAGGGGGACGGGCATTAAACATGTACTTAAAAGAATCATTAAATGCACTGTAATAGGAATTAGCATAATGAAGGAAAAGGCAAAGAATGAAGGAATCTGATAATAATGGGGTGGATGGTAGACGGTCAGAGAAAACGATATTTAAGCTGAGGTTTGAAGTCTGAAGACTTCAGTTTGGGAGACTCTTCAGTATTTGTTTAATCGCTTTGGCAACAGCAAACCAATGAACACGAATTGAGCACCTCTGACATATGCCTATACAGCAGGAGTCAACAAACTGGTCTGCAGACCAAATAGAGCCCTCTGCTTGCTTTTATATATAAAGTTTCATTGGAACACAGCTATGCCCATTTATTTAGTTTTTGACTGTGGCTGCTTTCACACTATAATGAGTAGTTGAAGAGTTGAATGTTTGTGACAGAGAGTCTCTGGCCCACAAAGCCTAAAATATTCACTATCTGGCTTTTTATAGAAAAAGTTTGCTGACCCTTGCTATATAGCTTCCACTAATTAAATACTTATGATGCATCAGTTACTGGAGTAGGACTGAAGATCCTCACAGCAGTTCTTTTGAGAAAGGTATCACCCCCAATTTATAGATGGGACATAAAAGTTCAAGGAGGTTAAATAACATTTCCAAGATCATAATGAGTTGTGGAACCGAGATTTGAATCCAAGCTGTCTGATGTTAGAGACCTTCTTTTAGACTTTGGTGATGGATTTTCAGGATACCAGCCATTTAAACTCACAATTGCAAAAAGTGACAAGTGCTGCAGACAAGGTGTCCAGGAGGGCCAATCATGGAGGTAGCCCCTTTCAGGCCATGATGAGGTGCTCATACTGTAGTCAGAAAGCAGTGGGAGGCAAGGAGGAGTTTTGACTAGGGAAGGACAACAGGAGGGTGGGATCAGGGCAGATTGGTCCTTATACCCAAGGACTCCCCTGGGCCTCAGGCCCCTTGGCTTATGGTCTGGGACCCAGATCTGTCCCCTGGAGAACTCCTATGGGGCCCTCCATACTGGTATTGCTTCCACAGGTTGGGGGCTAGAGGCAAAGCTAGGGAAATAGCAGGAGTGCAAAGATGGAGATGGACGAGAGAAACTTAAGGAGAGGTGTGGTAGCGAGTATAGCGACTTCCCAAAGATGTCCATGGCCTAATTTCTGGAGTTGATGAATGTGTTAGGTTACATGGCAAAGGGGATTAAGGTTGCAGATGGAATTAAGGGTGCTAATCAGCTAGCATTATAATAGGGAGATAAAAATCTTGGATTATCTAGGTGGGCCCAATGTAATCACAAGGGTCCTTCAGAATGAAGGAAGGAGGCAGAAGGGGAGTCAGAGAGAGATCTGAAGATGCTACACAGCTGGCTTTGAAGACGGAAGAAGGGGCCTCTAGAAGGAATGCAGCTCTGCTGACACCTTGATTTTAGCCCAATGAGACCCATTTCAAACTTCTGAGCTCCAGAACTATAAGATAATAAACTGATGTTGTTTTAAGCCACTTAGTTTGCAATAATTTGTTATAGCAGCAATAGAGAACTAAGACAGGGCACGACCCACTGGGTCATCCTATGGCAAACCCAAGCACTTCAACACGGGAGGTGGGCGAGGAAGTCCTGATTAAATCAGAGGAGATGCCCTTTGAGGCAGAAATCCCATCAGTTAAACAAAGGCAAAGAGAATGGCCTAAGGCGAACATACTGGGCACAGTCTTAGTTCTTGCTGCCCACAATAACAGCAACATCATTGACCATGACTGAGAGCTTACCAAGCTTTAGGCACTCTGCACACATCTCTATGCTGTACAAGTTCATGACATAGGTTTTGGGCTCTAGTTTTCTATATGAAGAAAGACTCAGAGAGCTTAAGTGACCTACAAGAGGTTACACATGTAGTAAGCGGTTTTGAACTCAAGTTTCACTCCATATGCAACATTGTTGGAACAACTCTACCACGGGTTTGTTTTACGCTTGCAAATCATTTGGGGGAGAGGAAAGACAGAAGGTTATATACCCCACCGGGGAGAGATGTTATCCATCCTGCTTATTACTTAATCCCTCCGCCTAGAACAATACCTAGGGCATAGGAGGTACTCCATGTATACACATCTTTTTCCCAATGAATGAATACATAAATGGATGGATGGAAGGAAATTCTCATGTAGGAAAATGGAAACCTAAGTTACAATCAAAGAGCCTTAGAGCTGGAAGTGACCTCAGAAACGGTTTAACGCACTTTACTTTTGTGCATGGCAAACTGGGTCCCGGTGAGTAAGAAGAGAGTGATCTCATGAGTGAGTTCAAAAAATGCTCTGCTGAGGAGGGGTGCTTTTGGATGAATAAACATTTAAGAAGAGCAGGTTATTGGATTACAAACTGGAACTTCACGTGTAAAGGATTCCATTCCAGATATTCTAAGCTAAGCTCTGGAAGATAAAGGCTAATGTGGGTCATTCTACTACTATCTCACTTTCAGGACTAGTCATCATCTACAGACAGTGGGAGAACAGGGGATGCCCAAGCAGACAAGAGAGAAGGCAACAGAACAGAGAGACTGACTTTTAAAGCTGATCCTTTTCTTCAGCCCTTGGTAAAGTCGCAGGTACTACCTGACCTTGGAAAACTGTTGGAGTCTTCACTGCAGTTCAACAGTACTGTACTTGTCGAAGCATGCAAAACTGAGAAGGAGGAGGTTATAGGAGCAGGTGGGCAGGGGAGTAGTTGAAAGTAGTTTTTGTAAAAGGAGAAAGAGAACAGAGCAGGAAT
>NW_006793908.1:1494741-1498352 GCF_000442215.2 Lipotes vexillifer
GCTAAGACACCTGGGACACCTGAGACTGGTGAGTATGTAGCTAATAAAGTGAATGCAGAACTCTCTGAGCTCCAGAGACCCTTGTGGGCTTTAGATCAGGTCTGTCCTTTAAAGGCTGGAGGTAATAACAGCAGAGATAGGACTGGGCTATAAAATGATTGTGTAACTTCACCTGTTATGTTAGGCAACATGTGAAGGTCAGTGTTTCAACGGGTTGAATGAAAAGTTCAAAGTTTTCTCTTTATTTGTTGTAAGGAAAATGTACTCGACAATTCGAAGGTGTGCTTTACAGACTGTGGATTTAGGGTGGTATTAAGAGGCTTTTAATTTGGAGAACTGGTTCTTTGCAAAATAGAAAGGATTGATATGATAATATAGTCAGGTGCAGACAGATTGATTCATCTTCAAAGGGAGACAGCACAGTAGTGGGCTAAGAACTTGAACTTGGAGTCAAGAAGGACTGCCTTTTACTTTCTATGGACATTGGCTCAAGCTGCTTCATCTATGAAAACAAAGTAACAACAGCAACCCTTTCATAGGATTGTTTTGAGGATGAATTAACACAGATAATGCACATGGTGCACAGTACGTGCTCACTAAACACGTGTTATTTGTATCCATTTCTAAGCTTCCTGGTGATATTTTTCATCACTTGATATTTTAATGAAGCTACTGTGTGTATATGCATCTCTGCCTCTCTGATCTTTTAAAATGTTAGATCACATGTGCCCAGAGCAAGAGATGAAAACAGCACTCATCCTTCAGCTTTGCAGCCAAATGAGTCCTGGAGAAGAAAAGGACAAAGGAGTCTGTGTGTGGAATGCAGACCTAGCCACTTAGGGTGTGGGTAGGGATCTCAAGCCTGCTCCCCCAGCAATATCGTGCTGAGGACTGGTGCCTCTCTCTGCCTTAACACCTTGTAAACCCGGGGCCATTTTCCTGTGGTCTTCCCTCAACTCAGCCCTCTTACTTATAGAGACAAAGACATATACTTTTTATACAGGCACCATGTGGAGCAAACCCTAGATCTTTCCTCACATGGACTCCAGACAAATGTGGTTTGGTTCCTTGACTGAACACCGGTGTGTGATTTGTTTACAAGTATCTGGCAAGCAAACCCAGGAGAGGTGCTCCATGGAGGCAGGCTGTGTTGACCCCAGGAAAAGAATCCAAAAACCCCGCCTCCCTGGCACCTTCCACACCTTCCTGGTGTGCTGACTGATGTGTGTGCTGATTAAATTCTTAACCCGTACCTATTTGGGGCTTACGTCAGTTTTGCGTCTTTGAGCCTTAATTTTGCAGTGCTTTGATTCTCAATTTATTGTTTTTTTCAGTAAACTGCATAAATGACTCATCAGCAGGCAGCAGGAAATGTGAATAAATAGTCAACTTAACTGAAAATACAAATAAACATATTTCTTGCGTGGGGAGGATTTGCTTAAAGGGGAAAGAACCTTGCGGGGACAGACTGTAGTTCCCAGGGCTTGTGTTCCCAAATCTTCTGCTTTCTGTGGGATTTTAGCCCCTTTCTCTGGGACAGAGATGGCCGGAGCCCAGCTGCTAAGGTGACATCTACCCATGTGGTGAGTTTGGGATTACTGGTTTGGAACTGGCTGTCTCTTCATCGGGAACTTAAGTGATTTTTTGAAGACTTATCTGATAAGCGTTTGTGTGCGCACACGCGTGCCCACGTGCACTTTCTGTAATCCTTATGAACAATCTTTCTGGTCACTCATACAACTAGTAATATAGCCTCATATAAACGGAGGTCTATTATTTTATTTATTTGGTTTATTTCGCCGTGCTGTGCAGCTTGTGGGGTCTTAGTTCCCAGGGATAGAACAGCAGTGAAAGTGCCGAGTCCTAACCACTGGACCACCAGGGAATTCCCCAAATGGAGGTCTAATTCTATTAGTCACCAAACAGACAATGACCCTGAGCACTATTAAACACACCATGAAAAGACTGAATGAGAATTAGCAGCTAGATCGAATCATTCCCATATGGGAACAGTCTTTGCGGACCTAAAGACAGTTTCTTGATTACAATGGCCACATGCCCTTTGATTCCGAAATCTTCTGAATTTCCACGTAAACAACTTTGTTAGCATGGCAATCACAGGGAGCGGTTACAAAAACCTGTCTTGTGAAAAAAAAAAAAAAAAAAAAGAACCTGTCTTGTATCTCTTGACCAAGATGAAAGAGAGGCAAAACAGCGGTGGTGATGAAAGCGTTGCATCAAGAGTGCCTTTCCATATTTCATGTCTGGACTAAAGCCAAGCTGCAAAGTTCAGGAGGCCCCATGAGCCTGCTGGAGAGACCTGACTCATGAGAGGTGGAAATATTTCTCTTCCTTTGTTCAGGCCTTGCCATCAACTCCCTCTGCTCTCCCACCCTTACCTCCTTTTGAGTCCTGAGGTGGGTAATTCCCCCTCTTTCCCCTCTGTGATGTGCCTAAGAGCTTATTGGGACACCACACTGGCAGGAAGGGGGGCACTCACAGGAAGTTTCTCTCCATTATGACTTTTTCTATTTAATATAGAAAATATGAACCTCCAATTAATTTTCTGATACTGGAGACCTAGAAACTTGGCAAATGCAAAATAAAATTCAAGGCAACATGTTATCTAGGCACAATGAAACTGAAATGGTTTTGTTGTATTTTAAAGTAGTGATTGATACTAAAGTTAAAAATAGTTAAATTTACTTGAAAGGATAAAGAATAATTATGGTTACCATCACTTCATAATAATACATCAAAAATTGGTAAAAGGTGGAGGGGAATTCAAGACTCTTCCTACAAAACCCCAAATAACTATATTAAACTCTGAAATATCAGGATGCAGTATCTAAACACCAGCTACACTCAATTAAGTTTCAGGGAAAAGCCAAAACAGACTCTTCTTTCTCTGACCCTGGGAATTCTGACTCAAGAGGAGCATGGAGAGATACAGGAACACTTGCAGGAGAGTCATTCTGGCAGGTCTTCTAGGTGCTTCAGCAAACCCCTTAGTGATATGACATGAAAATTCATCTTGGTTATGAGCTTAAAGTATTCCCTCATATTGATACTGCCTTCAATATCTTTCCAATTTTATTAGATGCAGATTTCTGGTTGTGAGAGAATACTACACTACTCCTCCTAGTAATCATAGCTGCTAATTCTTGTTTAGTGTTGACTGCCCTCTTGTAGTTGTAAGCACAGTTCTAAGTGCTATGCAATTATTTTCTCATTTAATACTCACAATACATTCATGAGATGAGCATTCATATTATTCACACTTGACAGGTGTGAAAATGGAGACACTAGAGAGACGCCAAGACCTACCCAAGGTCACGCATCTGGTGGGAGCAGGGGTGGGGCAGGATTTGATCAGAGAAGCACCTTCTCTGGCCATGGGGCACACACACGCAGAGGGCTGAGACAAAGGCTCCAGAGCTCCCTTCATTCTGAACTGCTCACCATGGCTTGCTTCTCCTTACTTGTAGCACCCTGATGTAATTTTTTTCCCTAACAGCTCTCACAACAGTCATTAAAACGTATTATTTGTTTAGCTTCTCTCTTCTCTCCCCAGTTATAAGTTTCTTGAGGGCAGGTACTATGGGTCCTGC
>NW_006793908.1:1498362-1503178 GCF_000442215.2 Lipotes vexillifer
ACCAGGTCCTAGCAGTGACTCAAACTTAGTAGATATAAAATAAAAATTTGCCGAGTCAATGAATTCCCTTCTCGGGAGGTGTATGATGTTTGGGAGGCATTCATCCACACAACCCTAGAAAGTCAGGACATCCAACCTTTTTCAAGACATATTTTTAACCTCAAAGATGAACAGCCCTTTTTTTAATATCATAAAAAAATTGGAATAAAACTCCTCATGGGCCATGGGTAAGGATGAATTTGCTCTTTGAAACAATAGATGTCACAGTATGTGTGTGTATTTTCATTTAATTGAAAGTGGCTGGATCAGTGCAGTGGTTAAGAACTCACAGATATAAGCCAGATGCCCTGGGTTGTCACTTACCATTTGCAAGACAGTGGGCATGTTATGAACGCACTGTGCCTCAGTTGCCCTGTCTATAAAACGGGGACAATAAAAGAACCTATCTTAATAAGGATGGTTGTGAGAATTAAATGAGTTAACGTACGCATAATTTCTGAAGTGGTGGCTGGCACAAATTAACTGTTATATAAATATTAACTACTATTCTACTCCTAATATGCTATGGTATCATGTCTATTTTCCTACCGTCTTTATTAAGCTAGTTTATCATCGCTGAACATTATTTTTATTATTTCAGTATTTCATATTTTTTGGCCTCTTACACCTTGTTCAGTCATTTGCTCATTCATTCATTCTTTCAACAATTTTTTTTTTTTTTTTTTTTAGTATTTATCATGAGCCAAGAACATAAGAACATTTGAATTACTTCTTTTGAGCACATTAAAAAAAAATTGCTGGCCTTCCTTAGTTGACATTTTTTTTTCTTTTTCCCGTAATTACAGACACATTTAATAGTCTGTCTCACTGGCAATGAACCTCACCTTAGCGAACCTCACCAACGTTTCTGCCAGAAACTATTTCCTCGGAAATGTCTCTTTGTCAGTACTCAGAAACTATATACGTAGGTGCCTACATATTTAAAAAGGAATCAATTTTGTCCTTCTTTCATTTCTTTTCTCTCCTATACTAAATCTTTATTGAGCATATGCTAAATGCCATCACTTGGCCGGGCCACTTGGCAGGTACAAATGCGCCAGTGGGAAGACAGATGTTCAACAGAAAGCACACAAATATATTTGTGATTCCAAATTATTATTAAGTGTTATAATGAAAAAAATTAAAAACGTGATGAGAGAATATTAACGGGTGACTGGATTTAGAATGGCAGGGTCAAGGAAGGGTCCCTGAGGAAGTGACATTCAAGGTGAAGAATGGATGAAGGGCCTTCGGGGCAAAGGGAAGGACTGTGTGAGGAGCCTGGGGCAGAAGAGCCCATGCAGCTGCTGCAGGGCCTGAAACGATCCCCTGGTGGAGAGAGGCAATGGGGGCGGGTGAGAGGTGTGGTTGGCAGGGCAGGCTGGTTCAGGGTTCTGTGCTTTGCTGTCACGTGCAAGGACTGCCTCTGAAGGGCTGCAAGCCATGGAGTTCTGCAAGCAGGTTTACTTTTGGGAAAGATCATCACGTGCTCTGTGAGCTCAGTGGGCTAGAGGATCACTTGGGGACCTTAGCAGCTTTGGGGAGGTGCTAAGCCCACAACCCACCATCACTTGATTGGATCAATGAAGACCATCTAAAGTCCTGTTGATGCCAGCATCTGCTACTCTTACCACTGAGCCCACTACGACTTTAGGGGATGGTAGCTTAATCCAGTGGTCTCCACCATGATGTGACATACCGTAAAAAGTGCAGGAGACAATGCACTATAGGGTGGCAGGGAAATATTAGGATTTCTATTTTAAAAAATAGCAAATACAAAAATTAAAAATCTCATTCTTTTCAAATTATCCATTTCTTTGTATATTTTATAATGTACAAAATGTAAATACATAAATATATATATATACATATGTTCATATACACACATATGTGTGTATACATATATATATATATATATATATATATATAATTTATAAGCAAACACATATACAAATATGGGTGGTGCTAAAAAGCTTTTTACTGATTGGGTGGCTTTTCCTCCCATGCTGTGAATCTGTTGTCTGTGTCAAAGGCTACTCTGGCTCAACCCCTGAATTATTATTCTAGGATTTTTATTGAGATTTAGGGAAAACTTAGGTCAAAATTTACACCAAAAAATGAAAACAAATAAGAACAACAAATTAAAACTGAACTTCTGCTCATCTCCCATGCTCAGCCTTTCCAAAATCTAGGACAGTGCCTGACACACAGAAGGTGTTCGATAAATGTTGAATGAATGCATGGATGAAGAAAGAACTAATTTATTGAATAAAACTAAAATTAATTCTGCAACCTATAATGTACCTATGAATGATCTTAAGTTGCTTAAATGCACTAATAAATAGTACTGCTAAATCCTCACTTGTCTGGATACAAACATTTCAGACACTTACCTTGTTTTTCTGTATGACTCCCTAGTTCCTTTGCGCGGCTGTTTCAACTTGCACCCTTTCCCCCACTTTGCCCCATCCAGGCTTTGACAGTTTCCGGAAGCTGGCTGGCTCCCCTGCCTGGCAGATCCTCAGCTATGTGTCGTTCTTAATTTCATTCCCTCCCATCCTCATTGGCTCCCCTTCCTCAGGGCCATTCACAGTAAACTCCTGGTTCCGGTAGCAGAAGCCCAAGTGAAATGGAAATCCCATCTCAAATGGATCTTATTTTCTCCAACTAGGCTGGGTATTGATTTAGGTTCTTTTCTTCCAAGTGATGGCTGACAGAACATGACAAGATAAACAGCACAGGTTCACATTCGTAGGAGCAGCTCAGTTTCCGGGGTGAGTAGGGAAGCTCAGAGAAGTGTCTGCATTGGTTCTGGTGGCCATAGCTGCTGAACTATCTAAAGCAGAGGCTGCAAAATACGGATGTCTCTGGAGGGCTAACAGTTAACGTCAATGATGAGTAGGTTTCCACAGATGTGGTAGACAAGAATTTAGGCAGTGTCCAGAGGGAACAGGTGCTCTTCGATTCTACCCTAATGCTCCCGTGCAAAATCTTTTTATAGGAAACACTCTGATTTTTAAACGTTGGCAATTAATTCAATTTAAAAGACCTCACTGTCCTGGCTGAAGAAAACATGGCTGAGGGCCTGAATCAGCCCTGGAGCCACGTCTGCAACTTCTGGTTAGAGCTGTTTTCTTCCACAATCTCTCTAGTTCGTTCTTGGCTTGGTGTCACGTTTGTTTCATATCTTTCCATCCTCTCATCTAAATAGCCTTAAATTAGGCCAGGTTTTTTTTTTCTTCATTCCTTATGGAGGAGGAAACAATAGGGATTTTAAAATATATATATAAATAAATGTTGTTTGGAATTTAAAAATTAAAACAACCACAGATCTTCCTTTTATGATGGGACAACAGAGCCGCCTGGCGTAGACTTTGGAGCAAAGGAGCAGGTTAGAAGAAACTTTGGAATAAGAGCCAGGTAGTCTGCTTTCCCTCCTTACATCTTTACCTGAACCCCATGTCGATCCTTTGTTCCCCGGCAATGCCCTTCCTGCCTTACTGTTTCAAGGGGTCTCTCTTCTGGCCGAACCTAGGGCTGAGGCCCCTTGCATCCAGGTTTGGAAGAACCTTAAGTTCTCCAGTCCCTTGTGGTGGATGTGGGCGGGTTTTGCTTAATGACAACTTCATTTTCCTTTGGGAAAACACTCCTCTCCATTGGGATGCATGGGTTGTATCTATCCACATGCCCTTCCCTCCTCTTCCTGGGGACTTGCACTTGGGCTCCCAAGGGAGAACAGTTCCCCACAGGAACATTGACAAGCAGGCACCAAAAGAAAAGAGCCCGTTGGCTGGGCAGGCAGAGCTAACTGGTGACCACCACACCCAACACTGGGTAATGCGATTTAGGGAAAAGGGCGGTTCCCAGAGAAGCCCTTGCCTAGTTCCCTCATGCTTTGGAAGAGGAAGCTGAAGCTTGGAGATGCTGGCTGACCAGACTGAAGCACAAGAGATGGGACCTGCATTTTGTCATCCACTTCTGATACAGCTTAGGAGATGTGGGCCATATTGGTTTGTCGGTCCTCTACCTCAGTTGCCTTATCTGCAAAGGGCTCACAATTGTTTCTGACTGAGATAAATTTTTTGAGAATGAATGAGTTCTTATCTTCAAAGTACACTGCGCCTTGAAAGTACAGAAGTGACTAGTAAACAGATTTCCGTGGAGGGGTTCACATCCGGTAAAATTAAGTAACACAAAGCCTTGAAGAGAAGGCTTCTCCTTCCATCCCAAATTATCTCAGGGACTGGAGGACCCTAGTCGTACTGATTCTTGACCAAGTCAGATTGCTCTGGAGAAGTTTCCAGTTGTTGATTTCTACCACAGAGAAGTGGCATAGTGTGGTAGCTAAGAGTGGGCTGATAGACCTGGGCTCCAATTTTGGGTTTGTCATTTTCTCCTTTGACCTTGGGCAAGTGACCACAATTCTCTGTGTATCAGTTTTCTCATCTGTAAAGGGAATGAATGGTGGTAGCTACCACAATAGTGGTGAAGACGGAAGGCAATCAGAGAGGAAGTGCTTAGGAGGCTAGGGGGTATACATGCAGCTCTCTAGTAGTCATGGTGGTGCTGGTTAGTGAGTACATGGAAGGATCAAGGGTGAGCATATCACAGATAAGCTGGCTCAAGTGGCCGTCTGCTTTTCCCCTTACTGCCCCAGGCAAGTCCTCCAAGGCCAATAGTTAGAGGCAGTAGGGTCACCCAGCCTTGTGAGGCTTGTGCAGAGAAAATGTCCTCCCTTCTAAAAGATCGAATGACTATGGAGGGAAAGAGAAGGGGA
>NW_006793908.1:1503289-1508851 GCF_000442215.2 Lipotes vexillifer
CTGGGAAAGAGAAGGGAAATGAGGCAGGATTGGCCTGGTGATGGTGGTTCTTTCTTGCCTCTCTGTCAACCTAGCATGATGGTTTCTCAGAGTCCTTTTCCAAATATCCAGGGTGCATAGGTCTCCCTGTTACAACCTCCTGTGCTTTTTTCCTAGCCCCCATCATAAAATAACTAAATGTTTATTTGTGTAGTTAATTGTTAACCATGTGTCCCCCACCAGACTATGAGCTCTAAGAAATCAGAGACTATTTCTGTCTCATTCACCACTGAACTCTCGCTACCCCTGTCTTTCCATATAGTATGCTCTCAGCAAATATTTGCAGAGTAAATGAAAACATGAATCTGTCACGAGCTTCCTGGTTCTATTTGTATCTGAGAACATGAAACAGGATGAAGTTTGTGACAAAACTGCCTGAACTGATCAGGTAGCCCTGGCTGGAATCTTCATTTCTCCTCCAGAAGAAATTCCTACATGAGGTGGAGACCGAGCCCACAGTGACACTTCGTACTGGGAGTAATGCAGCCTCACTCCATCTGGGTTAACACTCACACACTGGCTTTGACCATATCAATGAAGTCAGGCAAGGATTCATTCAACTTGGGCCAGGCCTTGGGAATTCAGTGAGAAGACAGACAGATGAGGTCCCTGGTCCTCAAAGAATTCACCTTCTAATGGAGGAGACGAAAAATTAAAAAGTAGAAAAGATAATTTCCAGTAGTGATGGGAACCATGTTGAAAATAAAAGATGGCTGAGGGATGGGAGGAATCATAGAGATTTTGGTGCTCAGGGAAGGCCTGAGGAGGTGGTGGTTGAACTGAGACCCAAATGACAAAGGGAACCAACCCTATGAAGATCTGGGTGGAGACTATTCCAGGAAGAGGCAAAGGCCCTAAGGTAGGGGATGGGCTTGGTATGTTTGAGGAGCAGAAAGAATGACATGGGAGCACATTGAGTCTCTGTGGAGTAGAATGAGATCAGTCAGACAGGTAAGGAGGACCTGGATCCTGTACGATAAAGCAGCCGTACTTTATCCTAAGTGTGATGGGAAGACCTTAGGGGGTTTTACCAGGGGAAAATGGGTTTTCAGGGATCGGCAGCAAAATCAGGCATGTTTTAGCAGTCCAGGTAGGAAATGGAGAAGGCGTGGACTTAGAAGAGCAGTCGTAGACAGCGGAAGATGTAAATCACCTGCTGATGGACCTGATTCAAGGGAAAAAGTGGAATCAATGATGATTCCTAAGGGTGGGTTTGAGCAACTGGGTGAGCGATGGTACTATTTACTCATTTGGGGAAAAACAGGCAAGAAGTAGGTTCTTGGGGAAAAACTTCCCCAAAGTTCCGTTTTGTTTAAGTTTGAGGCCCTAATGAGATGATCATTTGGAGATGTCAAGGGGCAAGTGACTAGTACACAAGCTTCGAGCTCAGTGGAGAGGTCTAGTCCTGGAGGAGCCATGGAGTTATCAGTGTGTGATGGTGCTCAACTCCATGGTTCTGAATAAGACCACTGATGCAAAGTACTGAGATCATGAATAAGGAGGGGAAGGTCAACACCTTGAATATTTAAGCCTATCATCTATGCCGATTTATTTTATTTTAGGAATCAGCCTGAGAGTTTCTTCAGTTTGGCACCATAGTTTGCCTCTGAAGAGTCACATGTTTTTATTAGTGAGGCATTTGGTATAGAAACTGTTACTGTAAGCTATCCATAATCACATTCTATAAATCAGTTGGTGGGTAACAGATGCACATATGACCAAAGGAAATGCCCAAACCCACTTCCCATAGTTGTTCCTCTTGCTTGTACACATCTATTTTTAACACTCATGATTGCAAGGCCAAGCCCTAGGCGCTTGAGGGAACCATGTTTCCCAACAGGGACCCACAGAAACCAGACACAGGGAGTGGTGTGACCTTGTGTGCCAACATTTACTGCTGCTGATTTGGCAACAGAACTCAAACCGCAAGGAAATTTAAGAATGACCCTTGGTAGCTTTTGTGTGTGTGTGTGTGTGTGTGTGTGTCTGTGTAGGGAGATGGACTGGTTGCAGAAAACCATTTCTATAGTTCTAAGGGTTTCCTAACATCAAAATTTCTCAGAAAACTTTGCTAATTTAGGACTTTTTGACTAATGGTCAGAAGTATTTACTCACCTCTTTCCTAAGAACTCATCCTCAATAAACTCTCAGCTAAATGGATTTTGTTCTTTTCTATCATGTGTCAGGTCTTGACCCAATAACCTGAGAGGGAAACCTTGAGATTCAAACCCTAACAGGTCCCTGCTGATTCCCTGGAGCTGTGTTTCCATGGCTCCCGACTACCCAATTGAAAAGCTAATTATTGCTTAACAAACTGCTTGAACTAGCTACAAATAAATCGCTTGTTTTGGGGGTCAAAATCAGCTATTCCAGTTAAGTGGCTCCGCTTAAAGGTAGCCTGTTTTGTAACCATAAGCCCTTGGTTTGGATTCAGACTCTAAAACTTACCAGTTCTATTACTGTGGGGAGGTCACCAAATATTTTTGGTCTATTGTTTCATTGTCTATAAAGTGTGTGTTATTGTCATAGCTACTCCAGAGTCCTAGATGGACTGACTGAACTGTGCTTTCTAAATCACTAAGCGCCACATAAACCTTGAGATAGTGGAAAAATCCTTACTATTTCCCCTTTTGTTCAGAAGGATTTTTGGAAGGGAGTGGAGGGTTAGAGGGAGAATTCCAATCTCCAAGGATCTGCTGAGTTCATGAATTCTCAATCACAGAGGGCCTGGGCTTTAGTTTCACATCTCAGTCTACCAGGCAGGATATGGGTGAATGTGAATATATATCATGGTGACTCGATATGGTCAATTAAGAGCTCAGTGACCTTTGTTATATCAAATGAGGAAGAATCGAACATCTTTTAGCCTCTGTCATACAAAACCACATTCCCTTTCACACTTCAGTGTTTTGTGCTTCTTCTGACTGACTACTCCACACCCTCTCTGGCCCCACTTATAGGAGGTTTTAATGCCCCTTTCTTCAAAGTTAGACTCATGGAAGGGGAGGCAATTAAATAATATTTATTGACCTATAGAATGCCTAAATCATGGGCCCCAGCAATTATAATTTAAGGATTTATACTGCAAATAGCCTCACAAAATTACTTAAAGATACATGGGCAAGATATTGTTGCATTAGTTATAGTACTAGAGAACTAAAAACAATAGGGGATTTATTAAATAAATTACAGAATTTCCATACAATGAGATATACTATAGCCTTTATAAATAAGAAGATAGATCTATATTTTTGGACTTTGGAACATATCCTAGGTGTACCACTCTATAGAAAACAAGACGCAGAGCATTTATAAAATGATTCCATTTATGTAAGATATAAATACATCTGCCTCTATATTTATAAACACTTTCTTAGGAGATAGGTAAGGTACTGTTAGGGGTACTGATTTAGGGACTGAAGATAGAGGACAATTTTTACTTTTCATTTCGTATGCCTATGCCATAACCATGGATTAATTTTTACCACATATAAATCAAATTTAGTTAAAGCTAGATTAGCCTAATGGAAGGTTTGGAAGCCATTAATTCCCCTTCCAAGACAACAGAATGAAAACATATTGCTTAGGACATCCTGGTTTCAAGTTACAAAAAAACAACTCAAGCTACACATAAAGGAGTACCTTTTCATAAGAGAGTCTTATCTTATGGCAGGGAGCACAGCCAGGCCTCAGAAACACCTGGAGTAGAAAACCATTGTGAAGTCAGGCCACAACCTCTCCCCAATTCTTGCCTCTGCTTCTCTCTGTATTTCTATCTCATTCTTACTCTCTGAGACCTGCTTCTGCTGATCCCAAGTTCTCATGGCAGAACCTGGTGGGCCATGGTTCTCAAACCCAAATATTGGACTACTCATACCAAGTGAAGTAAGTCAGACAGACAAATATCATATGATATCACTCATATGCAGAATCTAATTTTAGAAAAATGAAACAAGTGAGCTTATCTACAAAACAGAATCAGACTTACAGATATTGAAAACAAACTTATGGTTGCCAGAGGGGAAAAGTAGGGGTGGGGGGAGGGATAAATGAGGAGCTTGGGATGAACATACACACACTGCTCTATGTAAGCTACATAATCAACAAGGACCTACTGTATAACACGGGGAGCTATAATCAATATTCTGGGATAACCTATATGAGAAAAGAATCTAAAAAGAATGAATATATGTATATGTATAACTGAATCACTTTCCTGTACACCTGAAACTAACAAAACATTGTAAATCAATTATACTTCAATAAAATTAAAATTAAAAAGAGAAGATGATCTTAAAACAAAACCAAAGAAACAAAAAAAGAAGACTAGTCAAGTGGAGAGACTAAGGAGAGGCTAAGTTTCTTTCCCATGATCCTAATTTAGAGTCTTTGATTAGCTCAGCTTGTGCCCAGTGTCCGGCCCTTGTCCAGTCAACAGTGGCCAGTGGATTGGGTCGTGTAGTAACAAATGATTGCCGAGGACCCATTCAGGCTGAGGGTAAGGAAAGTCATCGTGGGAAGGCACTCCAAAAGGTATCTCCAACAAGACTATTTATTAGATGCTTTTGGCAAGTTTGAAAGACTGGGTTGCTACGTTACAGATGATGCTAGTTTTACTTGCCAAGACACTAATTCACTCTTTTTTGTTGTGCCACTGATTTATTTTGCTAGGAAAGTTCACATTGAGGAACTTGTAGTACAGAAATACTGGTTACAAAAAAGAATATTTTTAGTGCTATAATGTACTCACTTTAGATATATTGATATTTAGTAGCTTGACTTTGCTAGTAACTAACCAATTCACACAGGCTGGAGTCACTTGGTGTCTGAGACAACTCAACTATCATATTGGGCAGTGTCAAAATTATGAGAATGAACACTTTATATCACCAGAAGATATTCTTTCTTCTCAGCCTTTAATCAACTGACATACCAGGAACTGACTGAAGGATTGTTGTTCAAATATATTTTTAAGATACACCAAAAGTAAAATGAAAGAATAAAAGTATCCTACATAGAAGTTGTATATTCATATCCATCTATCCATCTAGCTAATATTTATGGAGTACCTACTATAGGTCAAGCACTTGCTAGGCATCAGGATTAAAGGGTGGTAATAGCTGCTCTCAAGAAATTCAGTCCAGTGGGGGAAACATTCATGCAAATAAAAAATAATGTACTATGTTAAAAGATATGGATATGGGTAGGAAGTTAAGAGTTCAGAGGAGAGGTGGAGGGATGAGTCTTGTACAGGGTATGAATCCCTCTACCTTTGAGAATGGGTGAGGAGGAAATGGTGAATTCAGTTTTAGGGAAAGTGAAGGTTTAAAATCTCTTAAACACACCCAAATGAAGAAACAGTCACTACAATTTTGGTTTTCTGTACATCCATCTCTGAGCTTCAAGATGACCTGTCCTTTCTACACAAAGGAAAAAACAGCTAGCTCATTTAATCATTCACTGGACTGAGTCCCCATGAGGTCAGAGCCCATGTTCCTCTTGTTTACCACCGTGTTCCCTACA